>NC_025998.2:11954284-12019284 GCF_000442705.2 Elaeis guineensis | reverse complement strand
CGACCGCAGTCCGCTGCCACCAATAGGCTAAAGTAAAAAAACTCAAGAGTGATAGTTCCGTGGCCTTCCCTGCCCATAGATTTTTTAAAAGAAGGGAAAAAAAGTGAAAAAAGGGTGTGGGTGCGGGGGGGGGGGGCGGGGGGGGGGGAATGCTCACTGCTACCTCCCACTGTCTCCGCCGCCGTCTTCCATTCAAGCCTTCTCAATCTTGAAAAATTACTATTTATGAAAGTGAATTGATGAGCTCGAAGGAGAGAGGACAGTGCTGGTGAGAGAGCGGTGTGAAAATAGAATGAAGCCCACTGACCAGCAAAGAGCAAGAAAAGGATTATAAGGAGCTCTGTCATCGTAGAAGAAGCTAAGCTGGCTCTCTTCTCTCCAAATCTTCCCAAAATGCTCTCTCTCCTCTTCTTCCTCCTCCTCCTCCAATGAAATATCTCCTACCATCCTCTTCTTCCAATATTTTTTGGGGACGTTTGATTCGTAACCGGAATCAAAATGAAAATGAAAATAAAAATAATTTGAAATCAGAATTGAAATGGCCAAATCCCTCGAAGCGTTTGATTCATGACCGAAATTAGAATCGAAATCAGAATTGGAATGAAATTTTGAATCCATTAAGGAGAGTAGGGATTGAGTTCTATATAGATTGATTCATTCCCATTCCATCTTAGAATCAGAATCGGAATGGAACTTCTCCCAACCAAATGGTTGGAATGGGAGTTATCCATTCCGATTTCGATTCCAGACCCTCATTTTTTTTCAACCAAACACCCCTTATGTAAGAGAGAGAATTATTTTGAACTGTTCACTTCGCAGCCCAAGGCAAAGCCACAAGTCAGGAGTTCAAAGGAAAAATGTACGGATTAGCTGGCTAGCTCGAGGATTGGGCAAAGAGAGGAGTATTTGAAAACTGAACTTAAAAGTAGATTTCAAAATAGTTTAGTTATTGATGTATGAAAAATAGGCACGTGTGCATGGGAAAAATTGTACCTTTTGCAAATTAGAAGGTTTGCTGTAAATCTTTTTTGGCTTTGAATCTAAGAACAAAAAAAATATTAAATAGAATTATCCTTATGGGTCAACTACTACAGTCATGCATATAAATACAAATACAATATGACTACTGCCTACCTCCTACTACTGCTTAACCATTCATTCTTAAATACATACAAAATGGACACAAACTACTGGCCTCATATATGTATGTATAAATATCATTGTCTCTTAATCATTCTGGATGAAATTCTGAGCTGTTGGAACTAAGAAGTTATTAACAATTCAACTATCAAAAAATTTGCCTCTACCTTTTCTCTGAAGTAAGTTTTTAATGATGACTAAAAATTCAATAAAATAAAAAAAAATATAATAATAAAATATATATTATTTTTATTGATATGACTGTAAAAAAAAGAGATGTACGTAGAATACAAGTAGGTGGTCATGCTCTATTTAATGCTGAGGATTTCGAAACAATTGATGCTGAAAATATTGATTCAAGAAATAATTTTTCTGACAGTAAAAGAAAGAAATGATTATGTTACTTCTTAGTATTATATTATTTTAATATTTTTTAATTTTAAATATTTAATATCATCTATTATATTTTTTATATTATATTAAATTTTTAATTTATAAAAATATTATTTGAAGAAATAAATACATACCATGCATCGCACGGGGTTCCAAGCTAGTTATTATGTAAATTAGGTCCATAATGGAATTAGGATGAAATAAATCTATCTAATAATTTTATCCTAAGATCTTTATCTCAAAAAAAAAAAAATCTTAAGATAAAATTAATTCAACTAGGATGATTTCAACCCAGATTTATGGTGGATCTGATCCACCTAATAAATTTTTGTCATTTTGATCTGGATTTCACCAAGTAACCAAGCTATAGGCCCCATGTAATTGTCCTGCATCGGCTGAGAAAGTATACACCACCCAATGGTTAAAATTTTCGGGCATTGAATCTGTGGTACTAAGGCTCCAACGCACATCACGTGTAAGCTCCTCAAATTGGCGATACATGAACAGATATAATTACATGTTTCACGCTTATTAACAAATCTGTATGAATAGTTTTCCTTATGTCCAATAAAATGCAGTGCCAGTGTGAAATTATAATCTCCTATGGTAAGGTAATTCATGTGACGCATGAATGAATCGTAACAGCACATATTATATAATAAATTCATCTGCCATAATTTTTTGTTATTTTTATATTGAATCTAAATACCAAAAAAGGTTTTTCATATTGGGTATTATAAATGATAAACTAGATTGCTTGCCAAGATCATTGTATGTGGTTTCTATTATATCAAATCACGTTTTGTTGGCTAAAACTATCATGGCACTATGATGCCCACGACCTGAGCAATTTTTCAACTTTGTTGGTTAGCATTAAATTTTTGTGGAACAAAAATCATATGGGGTGGGCGCTATAAAATATCATATAGGATGGGTTTAATAATATATCATATTTTTTTTTAATATTAATTTTAAAAAATAAACTTAAAAAAGTCAAAAAAAATTTTGCCAATAAAGTTATTAGTCTCGTGATTAAAGTATTCTCTTTTTTCTTATTTTCAATATATAGAATATATACTATATGACTATATGATGTACACTAAATATATAATCAGGTGATATATACTATAAATTTTTTTATATACATCCAACAATGATCCAATATACATCTATTACTAAATTGATGTATAATTTATCGAACTTAATATTCATCAGTACATAGTATATGACTAGTTGATATATATACAGTAAAATATTTATTTAATATCCCAATACATACTTCTAAATAAAGCGGTATATAATTTTCAAAATATAGCATTCGTCGGCACATAGTACATGAGCATATGATATATATTAGATAGTTTATTGATACATATTGGAAGTTTTTTTGACATACTCTCAACAATAACCTAATATACATCTCGAGGTCTTTTTTCTTCTTCTAAATTTCTCTTCTTTTCTAAGATACTTGCATCTAAAAGTTTATGAAATTATGTATCATTTTACCTAAAGATGTATATTAGGACGTCGAATAAATATTTTGCTAGATAGGTATCAACTGACCATATACTGTGTACTAGTGAATATTAAGTTCGATAAATTATGTATCAATTTATCTGTAACTATATATTGCATTGTTGCTGGATGTGTATTAAAAAAGTTTATGGTATGTATCATATAATTATATATTTAGTGTGTATCATGTTAGGATTTGATGCCTCAAAATTGAGCCCACAGCGAGATCTGCGGTGAAAAATGGAGTCCAACGAGATCAAGATTACCCCAAATGGAGCTCGGATGAAGGAGATACGAGCTTTTGAATTCGGTACGAGATCCGAGGCGGTGGCGGTGCACGGCCCAGACAGGAGGGCGGCCCAAGCGGGCGCACGGCCCAGCCCCTACGCGGGCCTGCGTGCGCGGGCCGGCCCAGGCCCAGGCGCCTTGCCTGAGCCCTGTACCTCGGTCCACCGTGGATCAAGCGGTCCATGACAGACCGCGTGGGTGTTTTCCACGCGTTTCTCACGGTCCACGGTACTATTCCATAGATCGAAGCACGATCGGACGACGTGGGTGGCTCTCGATCTTGATCCAACAGTTCAGGAGGTTACTTGTCTTTGTTTAGGACTCCTAATCCCTCTCTAATCAGGTTTAAGCCTTTTAAATAGGGCTGATCGGTGAAACAGTGGGGCAGCGGCTTGGTTTTACCTCACGAAAATCCGTGAGGGCTGTGTTCGCGCAAAAACCAACCCGAGAGAAGAAGAGACAGACGCGAGGATGCTGAGAGAGAAGGAGCAGGAGGCTCCTGGACAGCGAACATCGGTCGCAATAGGGGTTCAAGGGGGTCTTCCAAGAGAGAGAGCTTTTGTGAGGAGAACTTCAGGTGAGAGAGAATTGGGTGTACAAGGGTTGAGGGTGAGGTCTCCTCTTGTAAATTTTTTTTTCATAGTGAAGTTTGCATGCCCCATGGAGGCGAGCCCTTTTGTGGCTGATCCATGTATTTTGATTGTTTTGTTTTATTTCTTCTTTCTTCCTGCTGCATCGCATGGTACTGAAAAGATCTTGGGAGGTAGTGTCCTGGCCAGACATCCATCCAACAAGTGGTATCAGAGCAAGACGGTATAAGGATGCAGATTGCAGTGATGGTGAGCAAGACCGAAGATGGAGAAGACATGATCAATCAAGATGGAGATCAACAAGTTTGATGGTAAGAGCAATTTCTCCTTGTGGCTGGCAAGGGTGAAGGACGTGCTCATCCAACAGGGATTGATCGATGCTCTCTTGTGCGATGAGAAGCCGACCACCATGGAGGTGCGGGATTGGAAACGGCTATAGATGCAAGCGGTAAGCACCATCCGCATATCCCTAGCGGATGAGGTGGTGATCCATGTGCTGAGCGAGACTTTTTCGATGGTACTGTGATCGAAGCTCGAGAAGTTGTACATGGCGAAGTCTCTCACCAACACTCTTTTTCTCTGGAGGTAGTTTTACCAGCTATGGATGGTCGAGGGACAGAGCATACAGGAGCATCTAAGCCACTTCCAGAAGATCCTCACCGGTCTCCTCAGCATTGGTGAGAATGTTGAGGAGAAGACCAGGGCACTGGTTTTACTGGCATCGCTTCCCCCTTCGTACGAGTCCTTGGTGACTGCTCTTCTAGTGGGAAGAGTACTATCAAGATGGACGAGGTCACCGCGGCGATACTCTAGAACGAGATTCTCAGGAGGGAGAACCCAGCTTCGAGCTCAGATGGCGGTAGCTCAGCTTTGATGGCTTCTGAAGAAGCAGGAGGCGGTAGATAGAGGGACAGGAGATCGCAACGAGGGCGGTCTAAGTCCAGGAGAGACTTGAGCAAAATCAGGTGTTACCGGTGTGAGGAGTTGGAGCATCTAGCCAGAAATTGCCCTCAATTAAAAAATCGAATGATGGCTGCTGTAGCGATGGCCGGTAGCGCTTCAGATGGAGATATTCTGGAGATATCTGATGAGGTATCTACTTCTTTCCAGCAGTAGATATTAGATTATGCATGCCCCTATCATGTATATTGCAGAGAGGAGTAGTTTGACTCCCTGGAGAACAGTGAGGGCACTGTATATCTGTCGGATGGATCGAGCTGTGCAATCAGAGGCATTGGGATGGTCAATTGGAGGACACATGACAGTATAGTGAGGAGATTGGGGGAGGTCCGATACATATCCAATTTCAGACAGAATCTTATATCACTTAGCAGACTGGATTCGAGAGGCTACAGGACGGTAGCTGGTGGAGGAATTCTGAGGGTGCTATGCGGCGATAGGATTGTGCTGGAGGGGAAGAAGAGGAGCAGAGAATATTATTACCTGACAGGAAGTCCAGTGCGAGGTGGAGCTTCGGGAGCCAGACGGAGCCTGGAGTGAGGTGAAGCTCCAAGTGGAGGCGGATCGGGCATGAGACAGGAGACTCAAGAGGACGAGAGGCGATATCGCAAGGTGAGATTCCTATTGCCGCAGGACGATGCCCCGAGCAGATTTCAGATCAGGAGGAGCACAGTATACGATGAAGATGGGATCGAGCAGCTTGACTCGACTCCCATATTTGTCCATCCATAATCAGCAGGTAATTATCCCAGGGCATGGGGCGAGGAGATCCAGAAGCTCTTGAAGTTTGGAGGAGGCCGAATATCGAGTCGAGATAGAGATGGTTAGAATTTGATGCCTCGAGATTTAGCCCACAGCGAGATCCATGAGGAAAAACGGAGTCCAACAAGACCAAGATTATCCCAAACTGAGCTCGGATGGAGGAGATACGAGCTTTTGAAGTCGGCACGAGATCCGAAGCAGTGGAGGACCACCGGCGGCTGGTGGAGCGGCGGCGGCGTGGCCGCAGGCGGTGGCACATGGTCCAGGCGGGGCCAACGTGCAGGACGCACGACCCAGGCATGCGGCCCAGGCGGGCGTGTGGCACAGACTCGCACGCACGGGCCGGCCCAGGCCCAGGCACCTTGCCTGGGCCCAGTACCTCGGTCCACCGTGGATCGGGCAGTCCATAGCGGACCGCATGGGTATTTTCCACATATTTCTCGCGGTACACGGTACTATTCCATAGATCGGAGTGCAATCGGACGGCGTGGATGGCTCCCGATCTTGATCCGATGGTCCAGGGGGTTATTTGGCTTTGTTTAGGACTCCTAATCCCTCTCTAATCTGGTTTAAGCCCTTTAAATAGGGCTGATCGGTGAAACAGTGGGGCGGCGGCTTGGTTTTATCTCACGAAAATCCGTGAGGACTGTGTTCGCACGGAAACCAACCCGAGAGAAGAAGAGACAGGCGCGAGGTCGCTGAGAGAGAAGGAGCAGGAGGCTCCTTGACAGCGGATGCCGGTCGCAACAGGGGTTCAAGGGGGTCTTCCAAGAGAGAGAGCTTTTGTGAGGAGAACTTCATGTTAGAGAGAATTGGGTGTACAAGGGTTGACGGTGAAGTCTCCTCTTATAATTTTTTTTTTTTATAGTGAAGTTTGCATGCTCTGTGGAGGTAAGCTCTTTTGTGGCTGATCCACGTATTTTGATTATTTTATTTTGTTTCTTCTTTCTTCCTACTGCATCGCGTGGTACTGAAAAAATCTTGAGAGGTGGTGTCTTGACCAGACATCCACCTAATATATCATATAGTCATATAGTATATATCGTTATGTACTAAAAATGAAGAAGAAAGAAAATATCTTAATCACTGAACTACCGTCCTATATGATATTTTATAGTGCCTATTCCATATAATTTTTTGTTCATCTCATGTTTACCTTATCTCCCAAAATAGGATTGGATTTAATGCACAGGAGATCATTCGATGCAGCATAAATTATTGGATTTGCATTAAGACCCATGTAAAGCACGAGTTTTGACGTGATGCATGCATCGTATGGGACCACACAGATCCTGACGAGGAAATAAGTCCGTGAAGCATTGGACCACTTGGATGTAGAACAACCGTCGCTTCACCTGCTGGGAGCCACGAATAATATATTCCAGAAGCTTCAAACTGAACTGTAACAAATACAAACATGTGGTGCTCCATTTTTTCTGTTTCTGTGGTTGATACCCGAACATAAAATAATTGCATGGAATTGCTCTCAAAAAATATAACCGCATGAAATTGTCCAAACTTTCTCGGAGAAATCCATGGCCTGGAATATTGCCCCTCTCTCTTCTCTCCCAACAGCTCCTCCTAGGATCCAGGGTTCAGAGAGGTTCCCAATAAAGAAGCACACTGTCTTGGTGAAACCCACGAGCTCAGAGAAGAGTTTATCTCCCTGTAAAGTAGCACAATCTGAAGGTGTTACAGAAGAACAGGGTCTATCAGGTACAGTCCCTTCACTTTGGTTTCTTTGTGAACAAAGGAATCACGTAGATATCTAGTCTAACACGTAGAAATCACAAAGCAAAGTTTTTATAAGAAAAATGCTTGCGTGGGCCTCAGAAGTTTGAACCATAAGGCAATTGCATCTCGATCGCGTGGAAGCAAGTATCTACTTTACAGCAGAACAAACTGAGCTTTTAGTTCAAAGAACCAGCTGAGATGGGTCAGTGGCCTTCAAGCGAGATTTAGCAAGCTCCAAAAGAAGATAAAAGGTCTTCTAGGCCTTAGGAAACTTCCTCAGGCTAGATTCATGAATTAGCCACTACCAAACCTCTAGCAACTGTATAGTTTTGCTTTCTTCTTTTGCAGTTTATGGAAATCACTTGTTACATCCTATGTTGATTTAAAAAGAAAAAAAAAAAAAAAAGAAAATTGAATATTGTACCACTTTTTTTTCATCCACAATTTCCCTTGGGACTCGCCTCACCAATTCTAGTCCCTCCCCTTGCAGAGGCTTCCTCTTCTCTTCTCTTCTCTTCTCTCCTCTTCTCTTCTCTTCTCTTCTCTGCATGTCCAAATCATCGCATCGGTTCTTTATCACTTAATTATCATGAAATCATTAGCTTTTTTATCCTGTTCTCATTTCATTTCAACGTGTGGGCCTTTCTTTGTTTTTTTCAAAAATATTTAATCAAGTACAGCACTGATGACAGAAAAGAAAAGGGAAGCTAATTTGATCATTTCGCTTGCTGGCATTTGTACACATGAAAAATTAATTAAATAATAGAATCATTACTCACTTTCAAATGTTATGATAATGCTATGATATGCCAGTAAACGCTCATGGATCAATAGACTTTCAACTTCTATGCTTAGAATCCATCATCGACTTTAATGCATCATTGCAACGATCATGACTTCGAAACTCAGAAGTCAATGCAACTGGTCGACAGGGTTGTAATGTTTGAGAGCTGGAATTGAAGATTGGCCAAGCTATACCATTTATTGGCTTTTGAGTTTATCTAGCAATGCAACTGCAGATCATGTCTTTCCAACTGGGAAAAGTAGTCTGCTGCATTCTCTTTCATAATTTTGTAGCTTTATCTCGTCAATAAATTAATTACTCATGTCTGTACGCTTGATTCTAACAGGATCTTCTGCACGCACTCAGTTGGATCTCCTGGAACAACTGACTTCTTCCACCTTCCCTGGCAGCGGTATGTACATGTTATCTAGAGATTGTTTGGAAGGTCCTTTCTCGACATCATATACATTCACAAAAGCAACACTTTGTTCCAATTTAATTGAGGTGGACTTCCCCAACAGGCTATGAGGGTGCTGGTGACACTCGCAAGCCTACAATTGGTGAACAACTTTCTGAACTGGTAGGAGACAGAGGAGGTGATTTCAGCCTTCCATTAGGTAAAAAGCTGCAAGCAAGTTGGAATTCCTTAACCATTTCACGGAGAAGAAACATCAAGCGACAGGCCTATCTGAATGAAGTTGCTGGCAGGAATGATTCCATTTTCTTTGCAACAATTGGAGCATTCGTGATTCTCCCGCCGGTAGTCATATTGTCTATTGCCATATTGACTGGTTATGTCCAGCTTTTTCCATGAATTAAAAGTTCATGTTTATACCATCATTTTCTGTTGATCATACTATACCAAAACCAAGAGGTCAGAATCTATTACATAACTTTCTTCAATCATGCTGCCATACAGGCTATAGAGTGTTGCATAAATGGAATACTTTTGCTGGTGGCAGGAGTCACCAGATAAAAACATGTGCTTCCGGTCCCTTATCTCAATCCAGCTGCATCCAGGTTCCTTTAGAAGCCTTTTTTCCTTCATTACTGCTCTCAATTTTGCCACATCTTCCCACAATCTGGCTGCTGCAAAAGTCTCAGCTAGTGCAATATAAGCAGAAGAATTATCTGGTTCTAAATGAAATATTTGATCTGCTGCTCTTCTACCAATCACAGTATCTCCATAGAGTTTGCAAGCGCCAAGCAATGCTCCCCAAACAGCCGCATCCGGTTGTATGGGCATGTTTATGATAATAGATTCAGCATCATTAAGATGGCCAGCTCGGCCAAGAAGATCTACCATACAAGCATAGTGTTCCTTGGTAGGACTGATACCATGTTTTTTCTCCATAGCATAAAAGAATCTCTGACCTTTCACAACCTCTCCCAGATAACTGCAAGCTGTGAGTAAGCTTATAAACGTGACATGATTTGGCTGAACTCCTGATTTTTGCATCTTCTCATAGAAATCTAGGACTGCACTTCCTTGTCCATTCTGCGAATATCCCATTAACAAGGCATTCCAAGATATCATGTCAGGGCTGGTCATGCTGTGAAAGATCATTTCTGCTTCATTAAGAGCTCCACATTTCCCATATACAGTAATTAATGCGTTCCCCACTCCTAAATCTGATATGAGTCCTCTTTTGACAGTTCTGCAATGGATTGCTCTGGCCTGTTCTAGAGCGCCAATGGCAGCACAGGCACTTAGAGCACAATTGTAAGAGAACTGGTCAGGTTTCAACTCTGATTGCTCCATCTCATAAAAGAATGATAGTGCGTCTAGGTTGGTCATCCCAGTTACAGTGTTGGTTTCAATGTTTTTGCTATTTTGAAGGTAGCCAAACATCATGGTGTTCCAAGATATCAGGTTCTTCTGCGGCATCTGATCAAAAATATGTCGAGCTTCACCTACATCATTGTTAGAAGTATAAGCAGCCACAATTGCTGTCCATGAGATCACATCATACTGAGGCATCGTCTCAAAGATTAAACGGGCATCTCCAACATTCCCTTGCTCGCCATACATAGTGATCAAAGAATTTCCTATTGAAGTATTTGAGTGTAAGCCCACTTTCATCACATATCCATGAAATGTTTTGCCACTTCTTGTATATTTCAAGCTTGAGCACCCACTTAGAAGGCTAGTGAGGGTGAAGCAGTTTGGTCTCATGTCATCCTGGATCATACCAATAAAAAGACCAAATGCTCTATCTTGCATCCCATTCTGCACATAGCCAGCAATCATAACATTCCAAGATATCACATTTCGCTCTGGCATTTCATTAAAAATTCTCTCAGCCTCCACAATTTTCCCATTCTGAGCATATCCTGCCACTAATATGGACCACGAAACTATGTTATGCTCTGAAATCTCATTAAAAACTCTCTGAACATTTAAAAGCTCGCCACATTTGATGTACATATCCATCAATGTACATCTGATATCAACATTCTTTATCCATGCCAATTTCTCTAGGCAACAGTGAACACCCTTGCCAGTCTCCAGTAATTGCTGGCATGCACATGTCTTCAAAACTGCAAGAAATGTCGACTTATTAGGAACCTCTCCTTGTTCCCTCATTTTATAGAACAAGTCCAGGGCCACCTCATCATATCCTTCACTCTGATATGCGCTGATCATTGAGTTCCAAGAAACAGTGTTCCTGCATGGCATCTTATCGAACAAATCCATGGCCTTCTCCAAACTACCACACATTGCATATCCCGAAACCATGACCGTCCACGTATAAACATCTCTCTCCGGCATGCAGTTAAAAACCTTCTCAGCATCATCCACACTTTTGCACTTGAAATAAAGATTAATCAGGGAATTATTCACCGCAATGTCTACGGCCAGATTCTTTTTCACTATGAAAGTATGTATCTGTTTTCCTTCATCCGACGCATTGAGGTTGGCAGAGACGGAAAGCATGCGTGAGAGCGTGAACTGATCTGGATCGAAACCGGATGTCTGGAACTTCCTGAAAAGTTGCAGACCTTCTGAGTCATAGCCGTTAAGGACGTACCCAGCAATCATGGCATTCAAACAATCTGGGCTCCGTTGGCTTTTGATGCCATCAAACACTTCCCGTGCTTTGGCAACTTGACCTGCTCTACAGAGTGCGGTAATCACGGCTCTTGCGGTGGTTGGGTTTGGGTGGGGCATTTCATCGAGAAGGTCTACGGCATTTTCCGGAGCAAAGTCTGAACGCTGGAGTGAGAACGGAGGGAGGTCATGACGAGGTTGGAGTGGAGGGCGCTGACGCCTCTATGCAGCAGAGCTTGAACTGATGAGATAGAGGTTACTCCCATGTTATGCCCAAGATTGTGGTCGCAAAAAGAATGCTAGCTTTGGAGTGGGAACTCAGTTGACTCCATACATGTCGAGCGGCCGTATCAACGGGTCCCACAGATTTGTTTGCTTTGAGATTTGGAATCATTTGATCTAGCTCAGCACATGACTCTTTACTGGCATGTGCCTTTATAGCACATGGCTCTTTACCGAGCTATATTATTCACTGGATATTACGATCCGGAGCAGAATGAGGATAATTTATTGACAAAAATATTATATCATATCTCATTTATGTTGGATCAGTTCTGTGATAACCTGGCCCATAAAGAAACAGGGAGGAAGACTCCCGATCGGAGTCTTCCTCTTCCCCGATTCCGATCAAGAATCGGAGTCCTAGGGCCATTAAAAGACCCTAAGACGAGCTCTATAAGAATCCCCCTCCTCTCCTCTAAGTGTAGATCCATCAGTCACCGACGATTGTCGGAGTTTTTCTCCGATTTTCCCGATTGAAGCCGTGGCCCCTCGACCTGTGCTCGCCGCGATTTCACACCGGTGGGGGTCACCGGAGGCTATGGTAAGGCCTCCTTCCTCTTCCTCTCTTCTCTCCCTTCTTTCCCGTGCCTGTGGGCATGATTGTCGGTGACGGATGTTGCCGGATTTTGTTGGAAAAGAAAATCTCTGTTCTCACCGGTTCCTTTCTCTGATTTTCCGGCACCGACGGCCACCACCGACCGCCGGCTATGGCCCTTCCGAATTCGGGGGGAGTTGTCCCTTGCCATCGGCCACCGTCGGGCAAGGTGCGGCCTTGAACGGCCGGTTTAAGGAACGGGGACCTCTAGGTCCCCTGTTCCGGCCAAAGAAGGCCACGGGGGAAAAAGAAAAAGAAAAGAAGAGGAGAAGAAAAAAAAAAGAAAAGAAAAAGAAAAAGAAAAGGAAAAGGGAAAAAAAAAGAAGAAGAAAAAGAAAAGAAAAAAAAATATAATCATATAATAATAATAATAATAATAATAATAATAATAATAATAATAAAGAAAAGAAAAGAAGAAAAAGAAAAAAAAGAAATATATATATATTTATATAAAAATAAAAATAAAAATAAAAATACACATAAAAGGGAGTTTCTCTCATCCCTCTCTAAAGTCTTTCTCTCTCTAGAATTGGATTCGTTCTCTCTCTACTTTCTCTCTCTAAAAAAAATTTTCTCTCTCTAAGAAGTCCTATGAATTCCCTATTAGGCTATCTTCTCCACTCCTATGGATCTATAACCTTAAATCGGTTTAGAGCCGAAGGTAGAGATTTATTGGACTGATCATCAAATCGGTTATTTCTTTATATTATGTAATTTTATTAAATATATAAAATAAAATTTATTGATGATTTAATATTTTAAATAGGACTGTCCGATTCTTTTAAGGAAGATTAAAAGGTCCAGGACGATCGAGGTAAGTAGATTTTATACTCCTTATTTATTTTTTAAATGATCATGCTTTTATATAAAGAATTGCCATTGATAAAATCATAATTTTTCATAAAATAAGGATCGGCATATGTGATATGAAAAAGCATATTTTATTATGTGCATTGATTTCATGAATATGTCTTATAAAAATAGCATGATTATGAAGTATGAATTTCATTATTTTTTTATTTATGTATATGTATGTTTTAAGAAAAAGATAAAATAATTTCAAAGGTTCTCAGATAGCTATGAATGAATCCCTTCGGGAAGGTCGACATCCGGAGCTAGCATCCACACGAAACATGGCCCTGCCAGCAGGTATAAAGTTGGCACATGAATTAAGAACTCTGTCGATTAAGAAACATGACCCTGTCACGGGTATAATAGTGACCTTAGCACGAATGTCTGTGAGCAATATTTTGAAACATGACATAAATATATGATGAAAATGATTTATGATTCATAATTGTGAAATATACATGATTTATGCATGCATGATGAGCTTATAACTTATTTTATTATATGCTCTATGAAATATTTATTTTTTTACAATAATTGTTATTTGCTAAATGATGCATTATCATAGAAAACTTATGCTTGATCCGGTAAGGAAGCGGAAGTCTACTTACTGAGCTGGTGTAGCTCATATTCTTTTTTTTTTTTTTTTTCATGTACAGAGAAATAAGGCTAGGACTGATGGAAAGGGAATCCAGACTTGGGGATCAGCAAAGCAAGCTTGAAAATTTTGCACTAGGAATTCAGTTTATGTTTATGGATTGTAGTCATTATAAATTTTAAAGACTTGAAATATTTCATCTTTGGATTTAGATGCTCTGAACCAGTTTTGGTTTAATTAAATATTTGAATTGAACTTTATTATTATATTTATTTGTGATACACCTGTTATTATATTTAAGAAGATGAATTTTGGCTTCGTGTTATCGTGGGTCCATCCTTTGGTAGCATGGCCATGTTATGTCCCGGATTTGGGGTGTGACATTTTATGGTATCAGAGCAATAGGTTTAATCAAAGATAGAACTTAAAACCTAACAGGGGGTAGTTAGGTTACGCATAGTTAGACTCTAACTTAAATTATTAACTGTACTGCAACTCTGTTATAAAATAACGTAATAATGTTGGCATTTGAATAGGAAGCGATGAGCGATAGGGAGGGCGAGACCTTGGCAAATATGGCCGCTAGGACGAGAGGAGCAAGAGGAGCAAGACTGTCGTCGCGGAGAGCCGACAATCAACCAATTGAGCGGGCTCCTGACGCACCGACCACACAAGCGGACATTGCTGGTGTATGTCAAGTGGTGGCTCAGCTTATCCAGCAGCAGGCACAGACTGCTCCTCGACCGATATTATCTATGGAATCATACTACGAGAGATTCAGAAGGCTCAACCCACCTCTATTTGAGGGTGGATCTGATCCTATGGCTGCAGAGACATGGATTCGAGAGATGAAAAAGATGTTTGATGCCCTGCAATACCCTGAGAACGTGAAGGTCCGATTAGCCGTTCCTATGTTAAAAGGAAATGCCGAGTTTTGGTGGACTGCAATAAAAGCTACCTATGGGAACAATGATGATCAGCTCACTTGGGAAGAATTCAAAGAGATATTTTATGATCAGTACTTTCCGGAGACAATGAGATTGGTAAAAGAAAATGAGTTTCTAGCCTTAAAGCAAAAGGATGATATGACGGTGCTAGAATATGCTAACAAATTTAATGAGCTAGGCCGCTTCTGCCCCCAGCTTATGGAATTCGAAAGGAGTAAAACTAACAGATTCGAACAAGGTCTAAGATATAGAATTCGATCCCGTTTGTCTTCTCATATTTTCAATAACTACAAGGACGTACTGGAGCGAGCTTTGAAAGTGGAGTCTGAATTGAAAAGAGCAGATCTAGAAAGAGGAGATAAGAAGAGATCGAGATCAGCAGGAAATCTAAAGGATCAGCAGAAAAATTTCAAAAATAATAACTCTGATAAGAAGAAAGAATCTTCATCCTGCTTCTACTGTGAAAAAAATCACAATGGACCTTGTCTCAAGAGGATTGGAGCATGCTTCTTATGTGGTGAGAAAGGACATATGGCTCGTGATTGCCCAAACAAGAAAAGAGATGACTCTAGACCTAACAAACCAGTTGATCAAAAATAAAAAGGAAACGCACGAGTGTTTACTTTAAACCAGCAGGAGGCCAATGCAAATGATCAAGTGGTGACAGGTATTATCCCAGTCAATTCTATTTATGCTCGTGTGTTATTCAATTCTGGCTCTTCACACTCTTTTATATCTTTCAAGTTTGCTACTTCTTTGAATTGTGTGCCTGAAAAACTAAATGAACCACTATATGTTAGCACACCTTTTAAAAATATTGTTATTGCTAACATTATTTTCAAGAATTACATAATCCAAATAGAAGAAAAAGAATTAGCAGCAGATTTGATTCAGCTAAATATGTATGATTTTGATGTTATTCTTGGGATGAACTGGTTATCTTCATACCATGCACATATTGATTGTTTTGGGAAAAGAGTGGTATTTCAAATTTTGGATGAACTGCAATTCTTCTTTCAAGGCGAAGTTCATAATACGGAACCCAAACAATCTTTGGGTATTATCTCAATCATGAACGCAAGAAAAGCTTTAAGGAAAGGATACAAAGCATTTTTGGCCCATGTAATAGACGTCGAGAAGGAAAAGATAAAGTTGGATGACATCCCAATTGTCAAAGAATTTTCTGATATTTTTTCAGATGAACTACCCGGATTACCCCCAGAGCGTGAGGTTGAATTTAAAATTGATATCACCCCAGGAACCGGATCTATTTCAAAACCTCCTTATCGGATGGCTCCCGTAGAATTACGAGAATTAAAGGATCAACTGCAAGAACTTTTGAATAAAAAGTTTGTCCGACCAAGTACATCACCCTTGGGAGCTCCTGAGTTATTTGTGAAAAAGAAAGATGGGAGCATGCGTTTATGCATTGACTATCGAGAGTTGAACAAGGTAACCATAAAGAATAAATATCCTCTTCCTCGAATAGATGACTTATTTGATCAACTTCAGGGTGCTCAAGTTTTCTCCAAAATTGACTTACGATCAGGCTATCATCAACTAAGAATTAGAGATGAAAATGTACTTAAGACTACATTTAGAACCAGGTATGGCCATTATGAATTTTTAGTAATGCCTTTTGGACTAATCAATGCACCGGCTGCTTTTATGGATATGATGAACAGGATTTTCAAGCCGTATCTGGATCAATTCGTTGTTGTTTTTATTGATGATATCCTGGTGTATTCTAAAAATATAGAGAAATATGAGAGATATTTGAGCATCGTGTTTCAGACCTTGAGAAAAGAGAAGCTCTTCGCCAAGCTTAGCAAGTGTGAATTCTGGTTGGATAGTGTTGTCTTCCTCGACCATGTAATATCTAAAGAAAGAATCTCAGTCGATCCAAAGAAGATAGAAGCCGTGGTAAATTGGCCTTGTCCGACTAATGTGACGGAAGTTAGAAGCTTCTTAGGCTTGGTTGGTTATTATAGAAGATTCGTCAAGAAATTTTCTCAAATTGCAATTCCTCTAACCCGCTTAACTCAGAAACGAATAAAATTTGAATGGAGCAGTGAATGTGAGCAGAGTTTTCAAGATCTGAAGCAACGATTGATATCTGCCCCAGTTCTTACTCTACCATCTAATAAAGGAGGATTTGTCATTTATAGTGATGCTTTCAAGAAAAGATTAGGTTGTGTGTTGATACAGAATGATAAGGTCATAGCTTATGCTTCTCGACAATTAAAAGCCTATGAGCAGAATTATCCGACCCATGATTTGGAGTTAGCAGCTATTATTTTTGCTTTAAAGATTTAGCGACACTATTTATATGGAGAATCATGTGAAATCTTTACTGATCATAAAAGCTTGAAATACTTATTTACTCAAAAAGAGCTGAACATGAGGCAAAGAAGGTGGCTTGAACTATTAAAAGATTATGATCTAAATATTAAATATCATCCTAGAAAAGCTAATGTGGTGGCAGATGCACTTAGTAGGAAGTCTTCAGCGAATGTGATGACTCTGCTATCCTTTCAGCAACAAATTCTAAGGGATCTTGAAGATTTACAAATTGAAGTAACTTGTACTGATGTTAAGAATGTATTAGCAAATTTAATGGTATAACCAGCATTGATCGAACAGATAAAAGCGGCCCAACAAAGTGATATTCATTTATGTCAATTTAAGAAGGACATGGAGAAAGGGTTACGAACTGAGTTTAGGCTACATACAGATGGAACTCTTTATTTTGGGAACAGATTATGTATACCAGGAGATCCTGAACTAAAAAAGAAAATTTTGGAAGAAGCCCATAAATCCCGTTTCTCCTTTCATCCCGGTAGTACAAAGATGTATAGAGATTTAAAACAACTCTTCTGGTGGAATGGAATGAAGCAGGAGATAGTTCAGTTTGTATCTCAATGCTTGGTATGCCAAGAAGTGAAAGCCGAACATCAAAGACCTGCTGGTTTGCTAAGACCATTAGAGATACCAGAATGGAAATGGGAGCATATCACGATAGATTTCGTTACTAGACTTCCAAAGACAACAAGAAAAAATGATGCAGTGTGGGTGATTGTTGATCGACTTACTAAATCAGCTCACTTTCTACCTTTTCGAGTTGGCACTCCACTTGATAAGTTAGCCCAGATGTATATTGATGGAATTGTACGTCTGCACGGTGTTCCAATAAATATTATATCTGATCAAGATCCACGATTTGTATCTAGATTTTGAAAAAGTTTTCAAGAAGCTTTGGGAACAGAATTGAGGCTTAGTACTGCATTCCATCCTCAGACCGATGGCCAATCTGAAAGGACAATTCAAACTCTTGAGGATATGTTAAGAGCTTGTGCTTTTGACTTCGGAGGACATTGGGATAATCATGTGACATTGATTGAATTTGCATATAACAACAATTTTCATTCTAGTATCCGGATGGCACCCTATGAAACCCTATATGGAAGAAAGTGTATATCCCCTCTGTATTGGGATGAAGTAGGTGAAAAGAAATTAATAGGCCCTGAGTTAGTTCAAGATGCTAGAGACAAAATTTATCTAATCAAGAGAAGACTCAAGGCAGCACAGGATAGACAGAAGAGTTGGGCAGATAGAAAAAGAAGAGAATTAGAATTTCAGATCGGTGATCATGTTTTTCTAAAAGTATCACCTACTAAGGGTGTCATGAGATTTGGGAGACATGGCAAGCTGAGTTCGCGATATATTGGACCTTTTGAAATTTTAAATCGAGTAGGAGATGTTACTTACGAACTAGCCTTACCACCAGATTTATCCAAAGTGCACAACGTCTTTCATGTTTCACTACTGAGAAAGTTTGTACCTGATCCAAACAGTGTGATAAAGTATAAGCCATTGCAAGTTCATGAAGATCTAACCCATGAAGAATTTTTTCTCTGAATTATTGATCGAAAAAAGCAAGTTCTAAGACGGCGTATCATTCCGTACGTAAAGATTCATTGAAGTAATCATGAAGAGAGAGAGGCCACTTGGGAGCTTGAAGACGATATGAAGACGAGATATCCATATTTATTTGTAAATGAAGGTATGTTAAATTTTGAGGACGAAATTTCTTTTTTAAGGGGGGTAGAATGTGATAACCCGGCCCACTAAGCCCAGTAAAAAAAAAAAAACACAGAAACAGGGAGGAAGACTCTGAGACTCCCGATCGGAGTCTTCCTCTTCCCCGATTCCGATCAAGAATCGGAGTCCTAGGGCCATTAAAAGACCCTAGGATGAGCTCTATAAGAACCCCCTCCTCTCCTCTAAGTGTAGATCCATCAGTCATCGACGATCGCCGGAGTTTTTCTTTGATTTTTTTGATTGAAGCCGCGGCCTCTCGACCTGTGCTCACCGTGATTTCACGCCAGTGGGGGTCATCGGAGGCTGTGGTAAGGCCTCCTTCCTCTTCCTCTCTTCTCTCCCTTCTTTCCCGTGCCTGTGGGCATGATTGCCGGCGACGGGTGTCGCCGGATTTTGTTGGAAAAGAAAACCCCTGTTCTCACCGGTTCCTTTCTCTGATTTTCCAGCACCGACGGCCACCACCGATCGTCGGCTATGGCCCTTCCGAATTCGGGGGGAGTTGTCCCTTACCGCCGGCCACCGCCGGGCAAGGTGCGGCCTTGAATGGTCGGTTTAAGGAACGGGGACCTCTAGGTCCCCTGTTCCGGCCAAAGAAGGCCACGGGGGAAAAAGAAAAAGAAAAGAAGAGGAGAAGAAAAAAAGAAAAGAAAAAGAAAAAGAAAAAAAAAGGAAAAAAAAGAAGAAGAAAAAGAAAAGAAAAGAAAAATATATAATCATATAATAATAATAATAATAATAATAAGAAAAAGAAAAGAAAAGAAAAATATATATATTTATATAATAATAAAAATAAAAATAAAAATAAAAATACACATAAAAGGAAGTTTCTCTCATTCCTCTCTAAAATCTTTCTCTCTAGAATTGGATTCATTCTCTCTCTACTTTTTCTCTCTAAAAAAAAATTCTCTCTCCAAGAAGTCCTATGAATCCCCTATTAGGCTATCTTCTCCACTCCTAGGGACCTATGATCTTAAATCGGTTTAGAGCCAAAGGTAGAGATTTATTGGACTGATCATCAAATCGATCATTTCTTTATATTATGTAATTTTATTAAATATATGAAATAAAATTTATTGATGATTTAATATTTTAAATAGGACTGTCCGATTCTTTAAAGGAAGATTAAAAGGTCCAGGACGATCGAGGTAAATAGGTTTTATGCTCCTTATTTATTTTTTAAATGATCATGCTTTTATGTAAAGAATTGCCATTGATAAAATCCTAATTTTTCATAAAATAAGGATCGGCATATGTGATATGAAAAAGCATGTTTTATTATGTGCATTGATTTCATGAATATGTCTTATAAAAATAGCATGATTATGAAGCATGAATTTCATTATTTTTTTATTTATGTATATGTATGTTTTAAGAAAAAGATAAAATGATTTCAAAGGCTCTCAGATAGCTATGAATGAATCCCTTCGGGAAGGTCGACATCTGGAGCTAGCATCCATACGAAACATGGCCCTGCCAGTGGGTATAAAGTTGGCACATGAATTAAGAACTCTGTCGATTAAGAAACATGGCCATGTCACGGGTATAATAGTGATCTTAGCACGAATGTCTGTGAGCAATATTTTGAAACATGACATGAATATATGATGAAAATGATTTACGATTCATAATTGTGAAATATACATGATTTATGCATGCATGATGAGCTTATAACTTGTTTTATTATATGCTCTATGAAATATTTATTTTTTTACAATAATTGTTATTTGCTAAATGATGCATTATCATAGAAAATTTATGCTTGATCCGGTAAGGAAGCGGAAGTCTACTTACTGAGCTGGTGTAGCTCATATTCTTTTTGTTTTCTTTTTCATGTACAGAGAAATAAAGCTAGGACTGATGGAAAGGGAATCCAGTCTTAGGGATCAGCAAAGCAAGCTTGGAAATTTTGCGCTAGGAATTCAGTTTATGTTTATGAATTGTAGTCATTATGAATTTTAAAGACTTGGAATATTTCATCTTTGGATTTAGATGCTCTGAACCAGTTTTGGTTTAATTAAATATTTGAATTGAACTTTATTATTACATTTATTTGTGATACACCTGTTATTATATTTAAGAAGATGAATTTTGGCTTCGTGTTATCGTGGGTCCATCTCTTAGTAGCATGGCCGTGTTATGTCCCGGATTTGGGGCGTGACAAGTTCCACTCAGGTTATATACCTTAGGCCTTTATATTCATAATGATGTCATGCTTGCTTTTGATGAAAAATAAATATTGACCCAACTCTTATATATTTATGATTAACCTACGTAGATCTAAAAATATTATACTGGTTATTGGTGTTTGAGATGCTTCATGAACTTTGTCATGCAACTCTCCTTCATGAGTGGTGCACCACACATCAGCTGCCAAAGTTACACTGCAAGCAAACACTTCCTGTGTGCTCCTTCCCTGCAATTTTTAATAATAGTTGCTATAATCTTGCATCTAGATCTCCTGCCTGGTGCAGCTATAGATGAATCATAGGCAACTAATGACTTGTAATTTTTAAATAACGAAGACATTAATTAAAGGAAAAAGTAGGTAATCAGCTTTGGGTATTTTAATATGAAGTTGTTACAATTGGATTAGGATATTTAAGTAGGGAAAGGAACTATTTTTGGGAATTTGGCACAAATTAGTTTTATGTTGTATCCTAAATTGGAAGAGTAACGTTGTAGTCGAGCGCTATCGCTCGAGCAGAGATTTTAAGCAAAGTTGCAGGTACGTGAAGTATTATCAATTTTGGTCTCTGACCGCTATGGCACAGGCCTTATGATTTTGTCCTTCAAAAAATACCTCACAAGGAAGGAAAAGTCCTATCTCATATAAATTAGAGTCTCCTTTAACTCACAACCAATATGAAACTATTGATGCCCTCCCTCCCACACTACAATAAATAAATAAATATCAATGTGGCCACCGCTCGCAATTTATAGTCTTGATTGACTAAGTTTTCGGATCATCGCTCTATGATTATATAAAACATACTTTCATCTTTCAGAAAAATTTTGATTTCCATGTAAATTCGCAGCGATCGTTTAACTAGTAATTTTACCTACAGAGGCCTCCTGTCAACTTTTGTACCGAAGATAAGAGAATTAATGAAAACTTATAAATTTGGAAAGCGCACAGCTGTTATAGGCTAGCTTATTGTCCTAGACAACTCGTTGCATCACTTAGAAAAAAATATGTTCTAATGTTGTATTATTTCAAAAGATGAAACAAAATTTATAGTTACAGAAAGGAAAAGATGAATTGCAACTAATCAATCCTGTTTGATCATTGTACACAGATGCTTAAATTTATATTACACAATGGATCTAAATTCTGAGCAGCTGACTACATCTCAAAAAATTTCTAAGCATCAAAGCCCCCACTACCCCATACTTCTTACATATAATCTCCTTTTCTAATTCTGATGCTTCCATTCCATTGACAGTTTCCAACACTATCACCATGTTGCTAAAAGAATGCACTAACAGAAGAACAAAAGTGTTTGAGCCAATACTAGAGCTAAAATAGTTCATAAGCACATGAAAACAAGCCTTTGGACCTTGGCTCTCCACTAGGCAATTGATACTAACTCTTTCAGCCTGGTACTTGGAGATGGTACATGGTCAGTAGATCTAATCTGCTCATCACCTAGGATCACACCCTGCTTCATCATATAATCCCACCTGTCTTGGAAAAGATAGATGAAAGCAATGATCACAATCTCTGCAGTGAATAGAACAGTCCACAACTTTACACTTTTGGAGGTCCTCTCATGGTAGGTGTGCAGGCCAATGTAAATGTTTATGATCCCCAATATAGGAATTCCAATTCCAAGTAGCCAATGCACAAAGTACCATATGCTCCTTACTTTCACTCCTCTGAGAAAAAATAAAAAAAGAAATGAACACTCAATGTTAGCTCTTGATCAAAAAGAATATTAAAAAAGCAAGCAATACATGCATGTCTTTTTTTTTTTTTTTTTTAATGCATAAAATGTATTGCATGCCTGTGAGGCCTGAGAAAGCCAATCAAAGGTTGAATCCATATCAATCCATGAAGTGCCAACCCTGTTCTCTGATGAGTGTTGTTGAAGGAATTCTCAAAGTTCATTATAGCCAGAACTGCTCCAGCAGTAGCAAGCAGGACAGCTATCATCTGTCAACTCAAAATGAAAGAAAATACAGTTATCAGTGTGGAAGGTTGCATGACAAAATATTATGAGGAGACTTAGTGGAGTAAAATCATGTTTGTTTTTTCAAAATGCCTTTCAAATCACCAGTAACAGGTTACCAAGTACAAAACCTAGTACTTCTGTTGTTCCTAGTTGCTCAAAAGTATGAGGGTGGAAGCAAAATATGTAAATGTCCAGAAAGAGACAAGAGTCCACCATCCAATAGATAAATTAAATATAACTATGTGCACTGCAAATGCTGTGGATAATGTAACATGTGATAGAGCTTACCTGCACAATGACATGGGAGTAGAAGAGAACCTTGAGCTTTTTGCCACATTCAACTCTGTTGGACATCCTAATTATGAATATCCCAACAGGCATCAAGAAACCAATGGAAGCCCACAGAAGGAATGCGTGGAGTGTGATTTGAAATGATAGTTCGGGAGTCAGCTGCAAGTAGTATCACAAAGGAGTTAAACAGAGAGCTTTTCAAATTATGTGTCTACATTAACATATACTCAGTTAACATGATAAAAGGAAATGTTCAGGCTACATTGCCCATTTCCCACCTCAGCCAACAAAAGAAAGAGAAAGGGAAAGGGACACGCCTACTTCAAGTATTAATTAATAGTTATCACTTTCAGACAATTAGTGATCAAATCGAAATTAGAAATATCAGTAAATGACCATGGAGATGTAATCCTTTTAAAAGTTGTCATACTGCTAAATTTCAAACAATTACAAGTCTGAAGCAGAATGAATTACCTTCAGTTGGTTTTGTTTTCTGGTTTTATGGCTTTGACTTGGTTTATGAGAGTCTGGAAATGAAGTCACCAATGTTGCGAGAAAAACAAGAATCAGAAAACTTGCTAATCCCCTGATAACTCCTCTTTCCAAAGTGAGCATTCTTTCAAGCTAGAGAAGCTTCTCTTTCCACACAAAAAGAAAACCAAAAATATCGAAAAAAAAAGAGAACCAAAACACAAATGCAGTTACTGCCTGTATTACTCCTCAGCCTTGTTAAATTCTAGCAATCTAAACTCTATACAATGACCAAAGCAAAACAAAACCTCTTCCAATACTAGAGATTGCCCAGAATATATTTATGAGAGCTATTCCTCAGGCTTGACCCAGTGCTGCAAGCAAAGCTTTTCCTATAGTTTCATCCTCTGGTCTCAATAACAAACCAATGTGCATTTGAAGATCAATAAAAGCAGTCAGAAGATAACCCCTGGAAGAAACCCCTCCGAACATAAACAATGCAGAAACAGACACTTGAATTCCTTCACCACCTCTCCACAAGCAACTTCATTTTGTTATCTATATCATGTGAAGAATCCCAAGCTAGCTTGTAGGCCAATGAAGGAATCCCAAAAGCAACCAACCTGGTGGAGGAAACCTCTAAATAGACTAGAGGCCTTGGACTGTTTGGTTGTGAATAGATTATTTTAAATATATTAAGAATCTGTGTGTGGGGACTGGAATGTGAGGCTTGAGCTCCAGCTTTCTCAGCTTTTTGGTATGATGGTGAGGTTTGTGGAGTTGCAGGGAGCACAAAAGAAAAGGTGGCCATACTTTCCAACAGTAATAGAGTAATTACATTTGAAAACAATGGGAAGTGGTCGGTGGGATGCAGGGAAATAGAATAGCACTCGGTTATCCTCTGGCATTTCCCCACCAAGGTCACAAATAAGAAGCGGTGCTCCAATGAAGTGCTCCTTGTAGACAATCTTTCTAAATGGTTACTGCACAAGGGACCAAGGTGGTGGTGATGTCATGATGTCATCTAGGCATTGGAATTGGTGGTTGGGCTGGTTAAGAAGAATGCATCTAAGGAACTCTTGAAATCAAGTCTTTAGATGAGAACCCATGTGCCATAGACCCCCACTATCCTTGTTTGGTGTTCTTTGGAAGGAGACGAAGTGGGGGGAGCCTCGGTTCACATGATACTTGTAAGCAATCGCCGCTTGTTCAAAGATTGCCATCAAAGTTGGCGTATCTACGACAATTGACCACGTTGGGAGGTTGGTGTGGGCTTTTAACTAGTTGTGACACAAGGCTAGATGGAGTATAGGTCCTTGTTCAACACAGTGCCATCCGAATCTAGGTTGATAGAAACCTGGGCTAAAATTAAGCATGACCAGGAATGATCTAAGTTAACATCTATAATCACAGACCTGAAAAATTTAGAAGGACAACTATCTAAAGTTTCTATCATGCATTACTGTTCACTTTTTCTTTTTTCTTTTTTTTGGAGATTAATGCACCTGTATTAACTTGTTTGCAGGTCTTAGCAGCATGTCACATTTTGTTTGGCTCGTGATTGTAATGAATCCAAAGTGAAAACTTTCTAACTTTCGAACTTTAAGTTGCTAATGTTGTGAATTTGTGATCACTGCTTAGCTACTGGAAATGAATTAAAACTGCACCATGTAAATATATTAATTCTGTCAGTGTTCTCAAGACTGCAGTCATAGTGATCATGCATCCAATATAATATGCTTTTGAGATACAAAAAATAATAATTCTAATCGTATATGATTCAGCTTTTTAACTCAATCAATCAAGTCCACCAAGTGGGACAACCGAATTTGATCCGAGTCACTAATTTATGTGGCCGTTTTGCAACTCTACATCAATGGTCCTTTACACCCTCTCCTTTTCCTTTAGTTGCTTTTTAAGTCATTGCATTGGCCACAATTGTTACTTTGTTTATAAAAGACTAATTATAACTTAGGAAGAAATTAACAATGGCCAATTGGTACAGCCAAACTCTCTTACATACATCTTAGCTATGATAATAGTATAATTTAACATGTAAAAGGATGATAAGATAAAAAAGAGAGATGTAATTCTGTGCAGGATTTGCCCACACAACCTCACTAACATACTGATTAGACTTTGGACCACCCACACAATCTAGAAGCCTAATGATGACACAATTAAAAAGCAAGCTACAATCCACCTGCCTCTATTATTATATGCTGCTCTTGTTAAACAATGTCAACCTTATCACTTGAAGACAAAGGCCCATTAAACCTTTTTCTGTGTTGTGGTGGACATTTCACATGCTTCATTTCGACCATATGATCATTACCCTTAAAAGAGCAAAACCATGGGCTGATGTAATTGGTTTCTTCTCCCATCAGTAGGTTAAGATGATAAGAATAACCAATTTGATTATGAAATCGAGACCTTTAAAACATAGCCATGGATGAGGTTTCTTTCTTAACAACCATCAACTTAAGAAGAGGATCATATTGATGGTCGGTGACAAGACTAAAGGATGATATGGGTGTCTTCCAATAGAATTATTGGGACAAAAGGAATTCTATTAATTGTGGTCTTACAAATTCATGTTCTTAGTGGTCCTAAACTTCGCTTTTCGTTGGGAAAAAAAGTGGAGGTAGTATATATTCTTTTCTTTCAACAAAGGTCTTGCCACCTAGTTGACGCGTCCCTTTTTTTTTTTTTTTCGGTTGCCCCTTTCAACAATGGGGAATTTAAGAACAAAATCTTTTAAAGACATTAATATTTAATATGTATTTATACATACGTATACTCAATTTGGATGCAAGTTGTTTAGGATAAGGGGAAAGCAAATATAAACCTATCATTGCTATTGTACTTTACATCCCACAAAGAATATAACCAAAGATAATTTTTATCAGCTACTTAATGATGCACCAACTTTGAGCAAAATTAAATTGTAATACTATGGAAAAAAAAGTTTTCTTGTCTCTCTTTTAAAAAAAGAGAATTCCAGGTACAGGCCATGTCAATTTTTAAAGTATTCTTTGATAGAGCATCTTTAATAATGTTTTCCGTGCTTTTGTAACTCTTTTCAAAAAAACTCTACACCAAGCACTGGAACAATCTAAAGGCATGCCACAAAATCCTTTATGGTGAGTGACATGAGAAAGGATGATAAGAACAAAGAGCCATGGAGTTGGCCAAAATAGAACCAATGTTGCAGTTTGCACTGCAAAAGCATCAGTCAAAACCTCAACTAAAAATTGGTAATAAAGAAAATGACAAAAAACGACTCCTCTCTCTCTCTGATATGTACATTCATTCCATGCATTCAATTTCCCTGAGAACATCACCACTGAAAGTTTCTTGGAGTTCACTTGATGCATAGTTTTATCTTCTTTTTTTTTTTTCTAGTAATCTAATAAAAACATTTTTATTTTGCGGTCAGATGTTTTTGATAGTTTGACACAGCATTTTCCACTATGCAACGTCCTCACTAGCTCAACCAAGGGCATGGAACGCCGTATTTAGTGTCTCATCGAAAAAAAGAACACCGTATTTAGTGATGCAATAACGGTTTTGTTTCTATCGGAAAGAGAGAGAGAGAGAGAGAGAGCGGGCTCCTCAATCGATTCGAAGACAAACGACGGAGGCAAGAAACACCGGGTAGATATCGACCTCGTCTTTAACTATTTGTTAATTAATTGCACCATGTCCCTGGACCAAGCAATTATTTGCAAGCGCCCAGCAGCTAACAAAAAATGATCCTTTTTTTGCATGTCTGAAGATGCTGCTGGACATGACGTTCTGCCTACAACGCTTTGTCTGCGCCCTTCTTTTAGGTGGTTCAACTCAAATTTAAAAGAAAATCCAAAATAAAATTATAAATTCTTTTTCTTTCATTTATTTAACATTAAAAATATTAAATCGCACTATTTATGCTGCTTTTACAAATCCAAGCGGGAAGTTTCATCCTTGAAAGAGATTTTTTTCTCAAAATAGCTCTAATTAAAAAAATAACCATAAGAAAAGCTAAAATACTTCCGGACTAGATAATAAATTTTTTTTTTATAAACTTTATCTTCAACCATGACATCTAATGGTCTGTTTTGGTCTAGCTTTTGGGAAGGAAAACGTTACTTATTTTTTACAAATATTTATTTTTAAAAAATAAAGTGTTTGGCCAATCTTATTTTAAAAAATAATCTAATTTGAATGGTAGCAGAAACAGTTTTTCTGCTGCGGGAAGAAAGCAAAAATTGAAACTTCTTCTCGAAAGCAGAAACAGAAAAGTCATATTTTTAAAATAAAATATCCTTACTTAAAATTATTATTTACCATAACTATTCCTATTTAATTTCATGTAACCCTTCTATTATTCTGTTCAATATGTATTATCTTTGATTCGATTGTATTTATATTGATTAAAATTTTTAATATATTTTTATTATTTTATTTTTATATTTTAATTAAATAAAAATAAAAATTTAATTAAAATTAATCATAATGAATATTTAAAATTATTTATCTATTTAAATAATATTAACTGTAAAGTAAATCTATATACGTCCTTTTTCATAATTGACGGTCAAAAATATTTTTTTTGAAAGATTTGTCAAACACAAATTGCTTCTCAAATACTGATAAAAGTGCTTATCGAATAATTTTGTCAAATACAAACTACTTCTCTTTCACAGCACTTCTTCTGAAATTTCATTGAAAAAAAATCATTTCAAAATAAACTGATTTTCACAGTTTGGTCAAACAGACCCTAAATCTTCTCCAACTGAGTATTATACCCATCTTTCCTTAAAAATAAAAATATATACATATAGTTTATTTTAACCAATCAATTTGAGGATCCAAACATCACTGCATGACCCCAATCACTGCATGCATAAAACCTTTTAGAGATGGACACAGCATGGTAGATGATGAAAAGTTATCTTTCTTTTCTAAAGTTTCTCAATCAAACACCGTAGGAAAAAGTTCCACCCTCCGTTTTTTTACATGTGCAATTCAGCTTCCTCTGTAGCAGATTTGCTCTCGAACCCTATTCAAACCCACCCGACATGATAAGAACAATCCATGGTAAATCTGACGATCAACTAAAATCATGTTTTGCATGTCCAAAGATGCTCCTAGACATCACAAGCCCAACAAACATATGTTTTTATGAGCTACCATATTTGTTATGGTCACTGACAAGGTCTTTAGTGGTGGCCAAAGGTCATGGAGATCTAAGAAGCTGCCTGCGTCTAAAGATGCTCCTAGGCTTGGTATTCCTTCGTTATTGCAAATGCTCACTGGAGCAACAGAAAGATGACGCTATCAAAGTGGTTGCGACTTCCTTAGTGGAGGAATCCTCTAAAGCTATAACCCTCTTTCTTGACCCAAAAGAGAAAAGGAAAGCTACAATTCCTCTTTTCTTTGCTGCAAATTTTTATTAGATATCTGGTATCACATTCAGAATGGTGAGCTCTCTGTAATTGCATCTAACAAATGGCTCCTTTATTATCTCTAACAAGCCATGGATTTTATGGAAGCTAGAATAATTTTATAATTCAACCTTGCTTATAGCTACTCAAGAGTAATTGGATTTGACAGAAGTCGACCCTAAAATATAAAGGACTATCATGGTGAAGCCTGAATTGGCATTATATGTATGACAATATAATCAGAGATTGTTGTTTTTCATCAAAAGAAATTTTTTGTGCCACTGTCGGCGATGCAGCTCGGCGCACACCGCCCATGGTAATTGGCATAGTAATTGGCTCGGGTGATTATTTTTTTCGCCCAACTCCGTGCTCGAGCCAATCACCGCAACCGGTGCGGCAAGGTGCACCGCCCGCGATGCCGCACCGCGGGCCCATGCCCGAGCCAATCACCGCCAGCGGTGCCGCACCGCCCACGGTGCACAAAGAGTTCTCTTTTCATCTTAGTCGGGATCTACGCCGGCAGTTGCAAATCTTCAAGAAAAAGCCAACAAAAAGAGAAGCTAAATACAAAAGAACATGCTTAATACTCTAGTCAAGGAGAAAACCTGCATCCTGCATCCATGCCCAGTATTATGGCTTTATCCATGGAGCCATTAGAGAATGCCATAGCAGTACTGCTAAGCTGTAACGGGTTCTGCCACATTTTATTTACCATCTCACTTTATTGTAATTTTATTATTTTTTTTGAAAAAAACACTGGAAGAACATGCTTATTGATCTATTGTATTGTTCTACATCCTACATGTATCGAGTCTGTTCCATCATCACAATCAATCCTAGCTATGAACCAGCTCACCTTCAAATCACAAAAGTAGAGTTTTGGAGTTGCACCGTGTCACTAGAATTGCCAGCGAATGATCTTTAACAGAAGAGGGAGCGGATGGCTATGCTACCATATGATGCTGAAACTGATGTTCTTGCAGAACATAAGCAAATCTGCAATGCTGAAAACAGCTACAACAGCAGACCTTCAAGATGTCCTCACATTTCATTATCAATGATGTTTTAATCATCTCTGATGGGACAAGCCCCTCAGTTCGAATAGCATTCTTGTTTGGATCTGGGCTGATAAAATACAGTGTTGGTAGTCCGCGAACCTGTTATGGTTTAGATTTTAAAAAATAAAGGGCAGAAAATAGTGAGATGATGTTAAGATTCAAGTCTCTGCAATGTAAAATGTCATCAATTATTTTCGTAGTTCATTGTGGTGTACCTGCATATTTGTGCAAATTCATATTCATCATCAGTGTCCACCTTGACAAACAGTGCATTGCTCTCATACTCCACAGCAAGCTGCAAACTAGTTGCTGTCAATACCAGCCCATAAGAATTTATGACTATGGCATTATCTATAAAATTGTGTTCCTTGGATTAGAAGCAAAATTGCCAAAACTATGGCATTACCTATAAAATTGTGTTCCTTGGATTAGAAGCAAAATTGCCAAAACTATGCTTAATTTAGTGAAATGAGCTGATCCATGCTCCTTAAGTTCATAATGTTCATAAAATGGGTGCAATTGTTATGTTATACTTGCTAGCTTTCCAACAAAAGTGCTAAATGTAACACATAATGATGATGGCATGGTGATTTTATGGCAGGAAGTGTCAAGGAGTGTCATGAAATGTTCCAACCGTCCAAACATTAAAGACCCAAAAATTGGTTTGTCCAGGAATACTGATAGAGATGCGGTACCAACAGCAAGTTTTTCTCCAAAAAAGTTCCAGCAGCAAGCTGGTCCAGATACAATTAGTCTATTAGACTTTGTGCACGTAATGCAGAGAACTGGTATTTTGAAAAATATTAAAACCATTAGAGAAATCTTGCTGGCATGGTTTACAGAAGATGCGAATAGAACACCTATCAGCATGCAATAAGAATTGAATGACAGCTTCAGAAAGCTTGGTGAGGACAGAAACCATGATATCGTAACAGGAGAGAAGGTGCTGGTCATGAATGGGGCTCACCAGCAACAAAAAATGGTGGAGCCAAGATGAAAATGACAGATCCAAAATTGATATCCTACAGATGTAGAATGCTGAAATGTCACAGATAGGGAAACTCTCTTAAGTTTCATAAATGTGGTGTATTTTCTTAAAAGAAGTCTACCAATACAGGATATATTGCACGTTCATGAGCAAGCTAACACATTTACAAACCTGTTCGCTTGAAGAACATAGAAATTGGTAGAATATTTACTCATTCGAAAGAGTTGCGTGAAAAATGGCTTATCAAAAGTAGCATTATGCATCTCTGTTTTTTGTTGAATAAGCATTATGCATCTCATTATGGGCATAATTAGCATTCAGCAGTTGTTTTTTATTTTACCATCAAACCTTTCCTAAATCATAGAGAATTTGTTTCTAGGAACTGCAAAACTTACAACAGTAGCAGTGGGGGCCAAGTGAACGTGAAAATAGGAAAGAGGTGCTAAGGAAAAGGTAGAAAGCAACATACTGCATAATTGTCTTAGCAAACCAAATGGTGGTTAATTTAACGAACACGGTAGCGCTTGAAACAAGACAAGATAATAAAGTTATAAATTGAGTAAAACTAATGCTGGCAGATCAAAGATGAGGATAAGATGCATGAGCAGGAGCAAGAGTGAGATAAACTCACAGCATATGCAGAATCTTCAATAAGATACTAATTTAGGCGTGCCAATTGATAGGATTGGGCCTAGGCCAAAATAAGCTAAGGTTCTAAGTCAAGCCCGAGCCTGGCTGGAGGGTACCAGGCTTCAGCCCAATCTGACTTGGTATATTTTTGGCTGGACAGGGCTCAAAACAGGCCATATTCATTTTTCTGCCAAATCCTAGCTTGAGCCAGGCCGAAATTAACCAGACTTCCTAAAAATTGGCTGAATGGGCTTTTGGCCTAAAATTTGTTTAGCCTGATCCCTGTTTTTTTTTCAAGGTCAGGTCTTCAGGCCACTCAGACTGGCCCAACTCATTGACACCCTATACTGATTATAGGTTTGTGGATGATCAATAAATTTTCACTGTGATTTTTTACCCTATAAAGGATTCAGATTGGGTTACCCTGACAACCACAATCCTTGTCACTGAACAACAACTAAAACCTTTAGTCCATATGTTTCGAGCCTAATGATTGACCACTAGCAGGATTATAAAGAATAAAGAACCATGAAAGTTCTTGCTTCCTAATTGCTACAGCCATGGAGAGGAGGAGAAGGGAAAGCAATTGGACAAATCCTCTCAGCTGTAAGAATCGTGTTGCTCACACTCTCCACTTTGAGTAAAAGAACAAGAAGTAGCATATATTTAATGGCACAACATATTGTTGCCGGACTACAGTTTGCCTCTTCTCTTACAGCAGAATCGACATTGAATCATTCTCTGCAGAGTAAAGGTAGATCACCATAAGACAATCATTCCACGATTTTATACCACCCTGCAAGTGTTTTGGAAATCCATGGAGATTGCTTCAGAAGAGAGTTCCCCATCTATGAATTTCTTTTCCCCAATAATAAAAGATCCTTCTACAAATAGAAGTAGTTCATAAGATTGTTTTTACTTTTTTGGTGGGGAAAGGACCATCTTCTAATATTTACTTGGAGTGGAAGTTCCGCAGTCACTAAGAGTTTTTTCTAAACAAGCTAAGGTGTCTTCCTATACGAAGCATCATGGGAATCAGTCCTTTGAATTTTTTTTTTGTCAGTTAAAATATTAGCATCTTCCATATTCTGTTCTCAGTTCTTGGAGCCAAGGACTTCAACTACTATGACTTCATGGGAATCACTATTTTGCCACCGTCTAATCACACTATGGATGTTCAGCCATGTATTTTAAAAAAAAAGGAAATTTATCTCTCCAACTTTTAAGTAACATGCAGGAGTCATGATACATGAGTAGAAATATGTGAAGAGGTTGCGGAGGACAGTGAGTGGGAAATTTTTTCCCAAACTCGGAGACAAGCTTTGGCTAACCAGTCAACAAGGAGAAGTGGAACATAATTCTGCATATATCCTCAAAGATTCCTCAAAGTGACATATGGTAGAAAGCTTCATAGCATGCATCAGCACCTTTCAAACATAAGATGAAGGGAAAGAAGGATGAGACTGCAAATCATCTTAATGACTCTCTAGGCGAATGGCTTGATTAAATTATTGAACAATGAATTATTTTGAGAGAGAGCATGCAGTTCCCTATTTTCTATCAGCAGTGACTACATATGTTGCTACAGTCCTTGCATTTGTTTATCTCTAGTAAATCCTTTTCATGACTTAATATATATCTGATAAGTGAAACTTTTTTTTTTTTTTTGTTGGGGGGGGTGGTGTGGGATGGGGTGTTCCAAAAAACAGATAACTTAGGGAACTTAACATAGAGGAAAGAAGTTCATCAGATAATATTTCTAAAGGAGTTCCAAATGGATCCACCTACTTACCAATCAATGGAAGCTCTGGAATGCTAAGCCCACATAATGTACAAGTGTGCCGATAATTAGTATAAGGAATACTTTTAGAGTAGTTAATATGTTTTCATGAAAAAATCAAAATTTTGTAATGGCAATTGGAATAACATTTGCTCCTAGTTTTGTATGATTTATGTTCCGTGTTCTATGCATACAATTTATCCAATGGTGTAAATTATCTATAACCATTCAAACATATTAGACTTTTGAAATGTTATCAATTTACTAATGATGTAGCAATTTATGAACTAATATCAAACACAAATCAAATTTTCTTCAAATTATTTTCTATTCATAAGCTAAAAGAATCGAGGTTTTACATCCCAGTGGAATGGGGGGCATCCCTATTGTCCCGTTCCTTTCCTATGAGAAAACGGGATCAGAATGGGTTTAGGACTCCGAAAGCCACCCACGTGGGGAGAGAGGAAGAAAGAGGAAAGAAGGAAAAGAAGGGAAGATGAGGAAAGGGAAAAATGAAAGAAAAAGAAGAAAAATATAAAAAAAAGGAAGGAAGAAGAAAAAGAAAGAAAAAGTGAAGGAAAAAAGGAAGGTAGAAAAAAGAAAAGAAAGAAAGAAAAAAAGAAAAAAAAGGAAAGAAGGAGGAGAGATGAAGGATATCTACTAAAATGCATGGTCGAGACTACTGTCGGGACAGGGCGGGGCGGGACAATGAGCATCCTATTCCATGAAGAAATCATAACACCTTTGTCCCATGGGATTTAAAACCTTGAAAAGCATAAATCAAAAGTGTCATGGCTGGTTTTATGATATGAGACATGAGTTAAATCTGACTGGCTGTTAGATTTGATGGGAAGTGTTCATCCTAAGTAACTCATAGAATTTCAGAATGATTTTAGATTAATCATACTAGACATACCTAATAGTTATTTGTCTTCGGATTCCTTTTCCTCTACATTGTTTTATGATAAATGTCCTCACTCGAACAATACCTACTATGTGCATAAAACAATGTAATGAGCAAAAGTCTCTTGGAAATTGCTCCCCCACACCGTTTCAAAATTGCTACTGCTTACCAGCTCTTCTAGTTCGACCGAGATATTAGCTGAAGTCAGATGCTGAGATCTCATGCTTCTTCACAATTGCAAGGAACATCCCTCTTGTTCGGCAAAAATCTTCTTGCAATTAGAATAGAAACATCCAAATCCCCAGTAATAAACACATTCAAGCATGCTTATTCAGATAATGCATCCCTTAACCACAACCAAGGAACCAGAGCAGCTTCCAGTGATTCCAATCTTTCGTTTGAAATATAACATTCATCATGAAGTTTGACAAACATCTCAAATTTACCTTCAAAGCAACTGCTTCAATCCAACAATTTATACCAAAGTTCACATCCTTCCATTGTTCGCATTATTTTTCATAATCTATAAAAAGAAACTTTCTTTCATCTGGATGGAATTCTTACCATCCTTCATCTCATAAAACTGAAAAAGAAAAAGGTAGTCTGATTTAACTCTGTGCCTATAAAGGATCAATCTTTTTTCAAAGAGATACAAAAGAAAAGCGAAAGCACTCGTATATTACACAACCTATATTCCACCACACGACATCTTAAAAGAACCGAAAAGGAGGAAGAAGAAGGGGAGATTAAGGCGAGAAAGATGTACCATTTCGAGCTGCTGGGCCATTATAATACAAGGACCGCACCATGTAGCATAGAAATCCACAATAAGCGGGACGTTCCTCTCCCCATTCACCAAATCCTGCACCTCCTTCGCCGACACCTTCTTCTATTCTCCCCCAACCCAAAAACCCAGAGAAGAAAACAGTAAGAAAAAGAAGAAAGAATGGTAACAGAGAACGGAAAGGAGATGGGTATAGAGAGATACCACAAGATAATCTTCTCTGATGTACTTCGCGGCGGGGGATTTGGAAACCAACCTCCTAACGCTGCTGCTGCTGCTGCTGCTCTTCCAGCTCAGGGAAGTCCAAGAAGGGAGAGGTTTGGCGGTGGATAGGCCGAAGAATGGACTTCGAGGTATCGAGAGAAAGGAGCTCGGGAGGCCACGAAGGGACGAGAAGGCGAAGGAGGTGGAGATGGAGCTCTGGAGAGCCGCGGCCATCCCTTCGTTGGAAAGAACACACCGTAGGGGAACCGAAGCGAATAGATTGCCTTTGAAGCTTATCTTCCCGATTGCCGACTTCCGGTGTTGCTTCGCAGGAGTATTAGCCGAAACTAGAGTTGCCAACAAATGGGTCGGGCCTGGGAGCCGACTCGACTCGACTCGACCCGACTCGTGGAGGCCCGGTGGAGACCGTGTTTGGGCTAACTTGGATCTAGAGATCATTGATACCTTGTTAGCCACCTTTTCTAGCCGGTAAATGAGGATATAAATAGAAATGAAATGATTATTTCACTATTCTTAACCATGGAATCCAAACCAACTTAATGGAAGGTAATCTCTTTCATCCATGCAATATTCTGCTGATAAAAATAACTATGCAAAATAAAAGAAGAGTATGTAAAGATTATACTAGCTCAACTCAGCATCTTACTTGGGACCATCACTCCTATATTGGTATTGTAGGATGGCTCAACCGATCATATTATTAAATCACTTCTTTTAAGAACTTATTATTATTGAGCATTACAAATGAAATTGCAGATAAAGGATTTTTAGATGAAGTGAAAATTCTTTTAAGATCTGCACATATGTAAACTTGCAGAACCGGGGGAAAGATAATTATTATTTATATAATCACATGATTGTTATTTGTCACTTGCATTATCATCTATATAATTATATGATTATTTATTAATTATGCAGTTTTTTATCTAATTAGAAGGCTATAAACCTTTTCTGGAAGCATGTATGGATGCTGATGAGAAAGCAGCAGCTCTCAAATACATTCAAAACTTATAGAACCGTCGGAAAGATCAGGAAAGCTCTCTGGCTAAGTTCTGGTATTGACTTTTACAATGAATTTTCGTGTTTCTTATTACCATGACTCTGTAACTTGCTTTCTAAATCTTAATTCAGTACTTAAACGTCCAGTGCCATCGCAAATTTGAACAGGACATGTTTGGCCATCATTCCAACGTTTACTTGATGGTTTTAATTTAATCTTATTTAATTTTAGATTTCTTTTCAACCAGACATGTCTGCGAAGCACAAAATGCTGCTGCTGCATCCATGTTTGACACTTCGCAGGACTGATCATTCCAAGGAGTTTATTAGCGAACCTTTCGGACGCATGTAAAGTCATCTGTGCAGCACCATGGCAGTGCATGAAATAGTAGTCAATCTATATTTAACGTATCCTTTTTCTTTTTCTCTGTTTTTGGTTTGTATGGCAAATTTGTGGTGCTGTATTGTGTGATATCCTTGGATCATATTTGGCTCTTAATTTATTTTGTCATGGATGCTGGTAGTATTCTGTTGACTTTTGAAGGAATTGCAATATTTACCAAAAAAAAAAAAAGGAATTGCAAACTGTAATCATGTTCAAAATGGCTGAAATTTATAGTTATAATATATGTATCTGAGCACTTGGTATTGAGGAAGGTGATATATAAGAAATGATTTTTGTTTTAAAATTTATATCCATCCTGCAGGCTCCAGCAGCTGCGAAAAGTTGGTCGCTGACAGTGTTCATGTCACATTTTTACTGCACCGCTTGGTCTCCCAGTTACACGTAATCTACCATTTGTCTCGTCAGCATCACCCGGTCATCCAGAGGAACTAACTTGGCCTCTTTTCTTGAATTAAAGACTGCTACTCGAATTTTCTTCCCCCTCGTTTCATTTGGTTAGGACTGAAACTCCTACTTGCCTGGAAGAATTTTAACCATGCCATTACCAAAAAAAATAAGGAAAAGAAAAGAACTTTAACCATGCACGAAGTGCAATTTGTTATTGCCATTGTATTAATGCCATCATAGTTCAAAAGAAGGTGTCTTATTCTACCAAAAAACAGCACATGAAGTCCCAGGTTGGGAGTCTAGAAGTGCTGATTGGCAATGAGATTTGCTCTGGAAGTAGACAAAGAAAGGTATCAAGAATTGATGCCAGATACCTCTGCAGAGATGATGGTATGACCATAAAGTGTGGGGTATAACAATCACTGATCAGAAGTGGATACAAGCTGATCACAATCACCTTGTGTTCATTGGGCTTGAGCACAAATTATGAGAATTTCTGGAGGTTTTGCCAACTTGAGTGCTCGAGCTGGATGAATCAAATGAAGCGTGAGGGTGATACTGGTGCATCATTTCCATTGCCAATCAGTTGTATCATGTATACACTTGAACAAATTTCAATGTCACCTTTTAGTCTGCTATCTATGTTACCAAATATTAACTATAAAGCCATTCCATCCGCTTGCAAGATGTCATACATGGTCTGATGGGATGTGTTTGGTGGATAGCGTTCACGGTGAACAGCGATTGCATAGGTTTTTCTATGTGCAACTTGGAAGTTGGTCCTGTTTGTTGAATCTTTACAGACATAACATGTAAATATCCGCAGTCATAAAACTCGAAGAAAACTGCAAATGCAAAGCAAGGTCAAAGATACGTTATCTGTCATTAGTTTGCAAATATAGCTTTCATTGACTTGGCAAACATTAAACATGATCAGAATGCTCTTCCTTCTTTCCTTGATTGAGATCAGGTTTTTGCGTTCATTTCAGCTACTGACTTTTAACCTCTTATCATTATCGTACGTGCAAAATTTAAGAAGTACATCAATAGAAAATATGTCATGATCTTCCCAAACTATCATCTGTCAAGAATTCTCTTTAAGATTCTAAACTTCTTAAGAAGAAACATTCATATTTCTCAAGAATTATCAGAAGTTATTTGAGCAACACTCACAGATCAGTAATTTGTTATGTTACTCCGTCATTCTGGAACTTGTTAACCAATTCAGACGCAACATTCTATATTTTGTCCTTGCTTTATGAACTCTGAACTTGAGGACGTCTGCAGTTTTTCTAATCTGAAAACTCAGCCTAGGCGAATAATTTAACAATGCCAAACTTCCAACAATGCAACAAGAACACATCGTCTTCCATTATAACATGGCATTACTGTGTAATTGCATAAGCATGGTCACTGGCCGGCCTTTTCTGGAGGCCGGCATATCACCTTGATTAAATATTATATGTAATAATACAACACTAGTTGGAGATAAATAAAACTCAAGAACCAGCTCATATGCTGCAACACTTGTATTTTGTTGGGTCCGTCACTCGTGGTAATCAAAGAAAACAAAGCCGACAATAGGAAACTGGTTATTCTGGTTGCCTTTCAGGTTCAATTCTTTCCTTGCAGGTTTGGATACACCGAGTTTTCATACTTGCCATCCCATCTGTAAATTGATAAATCAGAAAAAGGAAGGAACTTGAAGTATGTGTGAAGTAGAGGTTGTCTCAAAGAGTATGACCTGCATGATTCCTCGGCTGGAATCTTGAGTTCCAATTCAGCACTAAATGGTTGAAAAACGAGGTCAACGTTATCACTGGTCACTTCTTCAAGGGTTGATGGGTTCCACTGCATAAAGTGCAAAAAAAGAAGAAAAATTGGGTGGTGTAGCATGCGTATTAGCACATTCATGCATGTGTGCACACACAGAAACAGAGATGTGCAAGTGCTGACAGACCACACACACACACACAAAAAGAGAGAGAGAGAGAGAGAGAGGGTACCTTGGGGGCATTGTCTTTATCAATGCTAAGAGCTCGGATGCCCTTGGAAAGGAAAAAAAGTTAAATTTTAGTGAAGATGTGTAAAATATTCTGCAGATAGAAAAAGGAACCGAAGTGCCACAGTATAAGCTGAAGGAGTTGCAGGAAAACTACAGCTCTCCCAATACCTCATATACATCACCAGAGATCACTGATCTTAGCAAATTCATGGTAAGTCTGAACTCTTTCTTCAGGCACTCAGCCAGTGTTTGCTTCCTTCCTTCTCGAATCTGCACAGAAAAGAAAAGGAGTAAAAAGATAATGGAATGACATGCTTTTTCTCCCTAAAAATATCTATGGAATGAAAAACCCAATTACACCAAAATAGAATAGATGATCTTCTGTGATATACTTTTTGTATATTCATTTATAACAAAGAAGCTCATGAGAAGAACCGACCATTAACATATTACATACAACAACTTCCAAGATTTAGTTGCATCTTTACATAAACATTACGCACATACCAAGTACCTGCCATGCGTACATGATTTAGTATATGTAGAGTTGCTTTCTCTTACTCAAACTGTATACTAAACATCCTTTCAACATCAATAGCTACGCATTTATAAGTAGCAACAAAGAAGGTATCGAAACTTGTTACCGATCTTAATGTTATCTTCAACCCTGTGGGAGATGATCTTTTTAGCCCTTTGAGCACTGCAGCTATCCATGCATTTCCTTCTATGCCTGCTTCCGATTCCTGCAAAAAAAAAAAAAAAAAACAAAATATGATTCATAAGGATCATATAACATGAGTCATAATTTCACACGTCATGTTAATGATCTCTGTGATGCAATTTAGTCCATATGGATCAGTAATGATATCATTCTTCTATAATTTCCATAACAATATGTTCCTGTTGGCATTTTGGCTTACAACTGTGCCTTAAAGAAGAACATTGGTTCCTATATCAAGCTTTTCCTTCCTCACTCATTTAGGCTCCTAAGTCACCTGAGCTCAAACTGTGAAATAAGGTTGTTGTTCATGCTTATAAACTGACCTAGGTTTCAGGACATGTTCCCCTCTTGCCTGAAGTTGCATTGGCAAGGAACTTGGCACATCATATTGACTGCTTATCATGCAACATGTTTGTTTTGATGGATCATATGTTGATCCATAAAGCCAATCCAAAGACTTAAGTGGCTGCTATGCTTTAGCAGGTTTCATTTCAGTAGTTTATATTGGTCTTCACATAAAAAAGATCATCTGGAAATAACCATAAAAGGTGATAACTAAAGAAGGAAGAGCCAGGCTTGCCAGAAGACCAATTTAAGGTGGCAGAGAACAGAGTAATATGAATATAAAGCTGGTCATGTTTGCAACTACTAAAGGTCTTCAACTGTTGAGGATGTAAATAAAATTCCTCAAATGTATGCTGAAGCCAGTGGAAAAGATATATTAAATCCTTGTTTGGTATAAGGAAATGCCAAGGGCAGTCTGCTTCATCACCTAGGTAAGAAACTTAGAATTTGAGATACAAAACATGAAATGAGTATTATTTAATTAAAAATTGTTGCCATTACATGCAGTTCAAGGGAGATTGCTTTTAAGAAACTATGTTGCTAACATTGACTTTAGTCCTTATGATCTGCAGTTTAACCATGCTGTAAATTCTTAGATGTAGTCAGGAAACTCCTATACGCTTATTGGTGCATATTATCTGACCTCATTATCATCTGAACACGTGGCAGCAGATATTATTTGAGTTAATGGTATTCTCAGATTACATCGGCCTACGACCGACCTGCATATTCAGTGCTATCTATTAAGTCGGTTTAATCCAGAACTACTAATAAGCGAGATGCTCATCTCAGTTTATGTCCGACCTGCGATATCTAACTTTGGCTATCATCCGACATGGTTATTAATACTAAAGGCAAGACACCTAGATTAGATAATTATCGATATCAGCTATTCCATATCGGTCTGTTACCGACGTACCACCAGAAGTACAGATTATTATCCGACAGCTTTCATCCAGCTCAGCAATAACTATCTTCCAATTGTATTCCAGCCGCTGCCCTACGATCTTTGCACAGCTCGTCATTCTGTTATAACAACTTAACCGCCTAACAGATCTCTAACGGTCTAATAAACTTTTCTTAAAGCCTAAGCGAGCTCTCTCCATATAAAAGGAGGCAGGATGCTCTCTGGGAGGTAAATCTGAACTTATAGAGATAAAACTCTGCTAAATTCTTCACTAAAGAAAATCAGAGTTCTCTCTACTTTTCTCCATTCAAACTCTCATTTCTTGCTTTCTACTTTTCCATTTCCACTATCTGTTCTCAAGATCCCGACTGACTTAAGCATCGGAAGGTCTTAGACCAGAGGACACCCCACGATTTTGGAACTTCTTTTGCAGTTTTTGCTAACGGTTTAGATCGGCTCAACCTCAACTCTCCAGCTCGGGTGGTCACTAACCTCGCCTTCGGAGCCTTGCAGCAACAATGCCTATACCTTTCATAACTTTGTAAGCAAGACCGCTCATGGAATTCTATTAGCTCACACTGCTTTTAAGTAAAAGTTAATTTAAGAAAGAAAATTAATGATGTCTGGAGAATGCCATTATTAGGGACACCACGTCACCTTAAGAGAGCTTTTCAGGAAGGATTGGGTGTTTTGTATGCAAAGGCCATAGTTTTTACCAATTGTGAGGCAAAAATGACAATTTTGGTGTGGAATACTACCTAGCTATGAAGAGAATAAATAGGTGGGAGTGAATGGAACTGGGGCTCCAACTATTGTACGGGAAAACCTTCATACAATATAATTTTGTTACAGTTACACATATCGGAACCTAGACTCCTATGTTGGACAGCCATGAGTAACGAGGTACTTGTGATGTTCAACCACAGATGAGTCCTAACTCCTATGCCATTATGTGCAGTAACAAGGTGCTTGTGATGTTTAGCCAAAGACAAGTCCCAACTCACATGTCATTATGTGCATAGCAAGGGATGGCAGATCATTTACTTCTACAAATTGAAGAAGCAACTAAATTTTGGAGTGACTTTCTTTTATTCTAATTGTTTTCCTTGATTTATCTAATCATACACTTCACTACCTATTTTTGTCAGAAATATCATAAATTCGAGTGAGATAGGGGGTTAGATCTAGAGGGTGATGCATCTAGAAATTTTTGGCTTAATTGGAGGGTGCAGAATAATTTAATTCTTAAGAACTAGAGAACAACTTCCAAGCAGATTAATTACAAAAACTTGCTGCAGATCAATCATAACAGAAGAGTCAAGGCCGGTGCACCCTCTGGTACCAGTTTGGTGGACCTTGCTGTAGTTTATAACAGAAGAATCAAGAGACAAGAACACTATGGAGGATCTGAGCCTTGTCCAAGATGTACTGCCAAGATAAGTAATGTGAAAATGGGTTAAAAAAGCTGATAATGGATGAGCATCTATAAAAACTTACAAATGATTTAATGATTTCCTCCACAGAGTCCCCACAGAAGCACTTATTGATTGTTGAAAGCCTACAATGTTGAACATTAGCATATATATGTTAGTTCATTTTTTCAAGAATCATATAAATTCTATTTTGCAAATAAGTAGGCCTTGTTACTTGTTCAAAACACTTTCTTCATCAGGTTGGACAGCTGCAGAGAATTCTTCAATTACTGATCTGACTTTATTCTCGTCACCGGAATCTAAGCTTAGTAAACGTTTCTCGAGCTCTTGCAGTTTCTGCCAAGCACATGCAAATGTCATGTTATAAAAGAGCTAGAATTATTGTTCATGACTGAAAAATTATGACTGATGTGAACACAATAATTCTGAACAAAGAGTACAAATGACACTAATTGCAGGTACAAACAGACATGACAAGGGCATGGATTTGGCATATATATTCACACAAGCATATTCAGATTATGACCTTGTATGAGCCAATTGAACCATTTGGCTTTCTCTAAATGAGTTCCGCAAAGAAGCAAATGATCATCAAAAGTTGTTCTTACCTCAGATGGGACAAAATGGGTTGCAAGACCAGTGGCAACCATTTCCTTTCCATTTAGCCTTGCACCAGTCAAAGCCAAGTATTCCCCTGTAAATTTACCCAAGAAGAAAGTACATGGAACCGATTGTGTTACAATAGATATATAAATTCATAGATTTAATATTTATATATTGGTGTTCATCACTATTGGTGCACCCAGAGGAAAACAGTAATAATTATCACTAAATACATTTGTATCTTTTGTTGCTAGTATTTTTGCTTCAATACCACTTTAGGGTTGAAATCACAATACAAAACTTCTTGCAAAGTGGTAGATACTCTCAAAATCACAGTCCCCACTCCCATCAAAACTGACATAGGAGGGGGACAAGAACTTTTGTGTCACTTATATTCAATTAGTTGCAATCTTACCCAAATATCCAGGAAGCCGTGAAAGAATGTAAGAGAAGCTGCAGTCAGTATGAAGTCCAATACTTGCTTCGGGCACAGCAAAGACCTATGTATCAGAAGATTTTAACAGTGAAGTTTATAACGCTCTGAAACTTATCTATAACATACTTTGCCTTTAAAGACAAAGGGAAGTGCCAGAATAAGGATACACTAAATTCAGGTTACAAATTCAAGAATGTCTATATGTTTTACACGAAGCAATATGCAATGTGGGTAAGTCAAGATACGCACGGTTTTCTCTGTGACAACAGAAAATTTCAGAGGGACGACCATAGCTCCGCCTCCACCCATGACAATTCCATGAACAAGGGCTACCTGGGAACAAATGAAAGAACAAATTAGCAAAAGCGATTCAAAATTAGAAACAGTGACAGAGTTAAGAATCTACCATGGTTTTCTTATATGTATGTATGTGATAACAAAGCCAGTACATTCTGTACACAACTTCAAGACAGGAATCATCTGCCAAAAGAAAAACACCACTCATCAGTAATTCCTCCACTACAAAACCATGAAACACGGAACCAGATAAACATTGAAAACGGTCAAAGCATAAATTGTGTCCAAAAAAAGCAAAAGTTCCAAAAAGACTAAAATTCTGAGGAGTGTTCTTTTTATTTTGTTGTATCTGAACCTGATCTCCCCTCATAGAACATTCTTAGATCCCCACCGGCACAAAAAGCTCGCCCGGCACCCTAAAGAAGATTCATTTACAAAACAATATCAGACCCAGATCAAACAAAACCAAATCAATGCAATCAAGCAAAAGATCAATTGAAAGAGAAGAAAAATCTTCGGAACGATAGCAACCTTGAATATAACTAACTTTGCATCATCATCCTTTTCCCATTTTTCTAGGAACTGAGACAGTAGATAAACCTGCAATCATTTGCATTTCTCAATCCAGAGTAAATATAAACGCAATCGTCTCCGGGACTGGAATACAAGTGGTGTATATATATATATATAGGCCTACCACTTTCGACGAGATGACATTTAATTGGCGAGGCCGGTTTAAGGTGATCAACCTCGCATGCTTTATCTCTTCTCCAAGAACAACCTGTCGGACAACAGCCTAAACCATTCAGCTGCCTCTATGAGATCCATGACTCACGAACTCGAATACGTTCTAATTCTAGTAAGGTGGAATCTATTATCCTATATGCCCAAAGAATCATCATATAGACTCAGAAATGAAACAGAATCGAGTACCTCTCCTGGGTTCACAGGCTCCTGAGCCATTTGAGCACCAAACAGATGAGAGAAGAATCAGGAGCGATGTGGAAGAAACCCAGCTAGTAAAGTTGCCTGCCTGCTCGTGTTGTGAAGAGACTGAGAGGAGATATGGAAGAAGGAAGGGAAGGTGGGTTGGGTGTTAGAAGAGAGAAGGGAGCGAGGTTGGTGGGCTTTGGTAGGTGCTGGTTAGATATTGGGAACGGATGACCTGTAGATCTCCTCCATCCGACCACCGTTCGGTTCTCCAACATCGTGCCTACCTACCCCGAAGCTACTTTTGTGGAGGATTCAACTGGAACTCGATTTATGGAGGTATGTGCAGCACATAGAAGATGACTTTTGCTTACATAAATTCTTATTGTGCAATGCTGATGCCATAATATCTCCATCCACGAATACCTCGCTCGTGTGGTGCACATGGAAGTCAAGCATGGTGGCCCATGGGGTACAGACGCAAATTTTTGACGGCTAGAAAAAGGTGTGAAGTTTACCGGCGTGGAATTCCCATGGATTTAGCGTAAATGTTAGACAAAGATATGGTTAATAGTGAATTATGATTATAATAAACATTTAATATAATTAAAATTAATATTTTCTATCTTTTCATGAAAAATTCTCCGGTCATAATGTTCAGGATTTTCGCTAAATGCCGGCTGTCAAAAGTTTATGTTCCTTTGGGCGGAGGAAAAGAAAAACACGGGAAAAAAAAAAAAAAAAAAGAAGCATAGATCAGCTATTTGCCGAATCCAAAATTTCATAATTTTTTTGGTAAAATTTTATAATTAATTTATCAAAATCAAATATGATACCACGATAGTAAATTTTAAAAGGTTGAAGTAACCCAACGATAATCAATGAGACCCAGATCCTAATTGGCGTCACTATTCTTGATCCAAGGACTAAGTTTAGGATCAAACTCATCAAGTGGCATCTCTATAATGTAATAGCGGTGGGACAACAATAGCTTAATGAAGGCTAACATGCAGTGACATCTACAAGAAATGATACAGATAAATATTTTAAAATTATTTATACATAATTTATTAATCTCAATAATATATTAATAGAATTAAAATCAGATCGGATATCAATATATTTATATTCATATTTATTTTTTTAAAAAATATTTATATTCATATTTATTTTATTGATAAATATAAATACCAATAGTATGAATATAATGATAGATATTATTTAAATTATTAAACGTTATGATTATAGAACCAAAAATATTACTAAATAGATAATAAATCAAATTAATAACATATTTATATAATTATATATTTTTTAAAAATTAATAAAAATTATATAGAATTATATGTAGATTTGAATATTCAGATAATTATCTATTCATATTTATATTTATTTTTTTTAACGAATATGAATATTAATTAAATTTTTAAATTTTTATTAATATCCAAATTAATTTGAATACACTAAAGACCGAGGGCCAAAACGATCGTAGTTCCAAACAGATCATAAAGCTCCTCAATTAACTCTCATTCTAAAATGCCAGAAAACCAAGAAGCATCTTAAAAAAAAGTAGAGCCGGTCGCTATCACGGTCTGATAGCATGATATTGATAGTCACCTAACATGAGCTGCCGAGCAAGGCCATTACCCAATTAAACACATGATTCCATGGGGCAGATGTTGACTACGTAAAACAAATGAACTTCGTCTTGCTAGCGAAAATAAAATATAAATCTAGAATTGAAGTGTTGCTGGTGGGGTTTTAGATGCATTGGAGAGGGATACCATCGCAGCCTGCAATACCCCATAAATACATTTCAAAAATATCATGATTGAAGAAAGAATACCATTAGAGTAATTAAATGTATTTTGCTGCAGAGTCTAACAAAATCTTTATATATTCTAAAAACAATGATTACTGTAGCAACTATTTGACAACTACCTCATCAGCTACTCAGCATTTAGAGGTGTATGATTCTAAAATAAATCTTCTTCCTTTGAATCATTATTATTTGCAAATAAAATCTGGTAATTCATAAGTAATATTTCAATTAAAAAAAGAAATAAATCGCCTCTCTAAGGTCAGCAGCAGGACGTAAGGTTGCAGGACCAAATGCGCATACCCAACTCTCAGCAAAACCGTCATTAGCCTGTTTTATCTTTCCAGGGCTGCTAGGTGCGCGCAAGGTAAAAAGCCATCCACAGAGAGTTAAAAGCCCCTTATAACACGCGAGTTTAACGACTCACATCAAACACATGCAGAGCAGGATTGAAGTGGTGAGAACTGTGGTTCCCGCTGCATGTAGGCAGGTATCACCTACATATTTCTGTTTAGCTCTTCTTGAGATTACAGGTCTGCTGAGTTAGCTTCCAGCTCATTTAATTTCATGCTACTTGCATTTCAGTTGTACTGCAGCATAGAGAACTACCAGAACAGAAATACCACAAATTTGTTTAGATTACAAAGTAGATAGTCACTATAAAAACATGGAAAATAGTTTTGCTTAATACCACGAGAACCAACATTGTGTTCAACAAATTGGGCAATTCAACTTCATTGAAATCCCACAATCAGCAGCTAATTAAAACCATATGTTAACAAATTAAGGGGTTCATGCTCCAGCTGCAAGATGGCGCATGCGGCCAGGATAAATTGCAATAGGTGAGACAACATGGTACCACATTGTTATCATACAACAATGTATGCACTTACTACAAGCTATAACTACCAAACATGGCAGATAACAACAAGAAGCAAGCACACCAAAAACAATGGTGATACGAGCAAAAAGGAAAGGGGGAAAGCAGCAAAGAAAACTAGCAACCTCACCAACATTGCTGCCCTATATGCGGCCAAGGGGGGAAAATGGGTAAATCTAAAACTCCACCTTGGCAAATCTAGCAAATAAACATGATAGAGAATATACAGGCAATTGAAAACAAACCCAAACATATGATAATTGCTGATATGAGACGAGATACTGGAACATCGGATGGGGGAGGCCAATGCTTGAAATGTCAAGTAATTTCAAACTCACAAGCCGTACCAGCAACTTATGTGCCTCAAGTCAAATAGACAATCTAACAAGACAAGCAATGTGTGAGGTTGTAAATAATAGAATGTTGGCAGTGGTGTTTGCCATCAACCAAACTAGAAGGCAATGGAACTAAAACACCAGATCCCCAAGAGATATAGGCAACAGGGAAAAAAAGGAAACCAAATTGTAAATTGGTAACCTCGGCAAAGTTGCCCTGCTATGTAATGCCCTAAACTTTGTCTCATTATGAGAAGGTATGCAAATCAAAAGACTTTGAGATGCTGTCTTATAGATATTCTATATGTCACTCTGGCATTATTGAGTGGCTGATAAAAGGAACGCAAGAAAAGTAATTAAAAAGGTAGCACACATTGGCTAAAACCTTCAAAAAAAAAGAAAAGAAAAGAAAAGAAAAGAAAAGAAAAGAAAAGAAACCACATAATTGCAGAAGAACACATTTAACACACAAGAGGCATTTTCTGGTTTTCAAGACATATACCTAAGTACATATGTAGCCATAATGACGCATGTTTTCCAAAGTTAAAAAAACACTAAAAAGCATAAAATGCTTTCATAAAAGCTAAATATAGCTTATTAATCAAATGCATTCAAGCAAGCAAAACCAGTTCAAAAGCACTCGGTACAAGATGGAAAGCATGCGAATGCACTATGATAACAAGCAGTAGCTAAGATATGAGGTAGTCCACAAGAAGCTGAACTAGCCAAACCTTGCACCTCAGCTGTTATATCCAAGATATTCAATCACAAAAGTTGAGAAACCTAAACTATAACTCATTAAACGAAGTAAACCAAAATTTCCAACCACATATATGATAAATCCAAAAATATTTCACTACGTTTTCTAGAAAAAAACAAGACTGCATAAACTCTGGACTCACTTGAGTTTATGCCTTCACATAAGAACATCAAACAAGATGAATTACATAAACAAGTTTGGCCTTGATGCCTTGTATGTGGTTTTCAGCTTCCTGCTTGGTGGTCTAACCTTCTTAAACACCAGGGGAAATTTGATCTTGGAATCATGAAATTGCTTGGTATTCTCTCTCTTACAAAGCTTAGCAGGGATTGTGGCTGTTTTGATAATTTGTATACAATGATACCTCACTCGATGACGAGAGGCCATCTCATTGTACATATGTTCAACAGCACCATTCAGAGTAGTATCACGAAATTCCTTGTACATGTTGTGGTAGCCTGTTCTGCTCTGATAGCGCAGCCAAATTCCATAGTTCTTGATCTTGGTTGGTTTTCGCTCAAAAATCTGAAAACTCGAAATTAATTGGAAGAAATTATAAGAATGAAAATGAAGGCACAATGAAACAAGCATTAAAACTCATAAGCAGATCAAACCATTGATATACTAAAACTAGTAAGGAAGCCAAGTGATTGATGTATTGAGTAAAGCAGGCCTTACATTTTATACCAAATATTAGTTACAAAAGCACAAAATTGCACTAGCAGTCATAAATGACTTTGCAAATTATTTGTTTCCGTAGTTCTTTGCCATTTTAATGAAAGAATCAGACAAAAGCCAATTATTTTCCACTATCGTCCCTTTAAATCTATATAGTGGTGTCTCCAGCCAATTGATCCCTTAATTTTTTCATTTTTTTTCTAATCAAAGCAGTAATTCACTGAGTATGAAATAATGTGCACATTATGCATTCAGCATGATGGTTTATATTCATAATTTAGAACACGATAGATATATAAAGCATGTTGTTAAAGGCTTGGGACAATTAAGTACCAAGAATTTGCTATTACATGATGTATTCATGGAAATAATCCTCACTATTCATCATTAAACTATGCATGAAAAACCATGTAAAGAACTTTCGTAAATCAACATGAAAATACTCTTTTTCTAGAAAATACTCTTTTTCTAATAAACGTCAGCCTTAAATCATTTGCGCTCAGAAGCCTAAGAAAACAAAACAATTCAGATGCTGCACTTATATCTAGTTCTTCTTTGCGCTTGGAATATCCGTTTCAACAACTGTGTCATGTCGTTTCAAGCATCCAGCAGTTGATGGGACCAGAAGAATCAGCTTATCAAGCACTTATCTCCTTTGAGATTCTGGAACGAAAAGGAAAAAGGATCCTAGTGACTTCACACAAATATATGTTTTTCACTTACTCCCCTCATCTTGCCAATATAATCAAGCAGAATACGCTCATGGAAGCAACTCATGCCGAGTTCAATCAGCCAACAAAATTCATAACCCAGACCAGCAAATCTCAGGTACATAAGGAGAGAATATATTGGTGATAGACTTCAATGCTCTGAGACTACTTACATCAGTTTCCAACTGAAACTAAAGCACCATCAACAAGAAGTCTAACAAGGAAAGGAAGTTCACAAATCAAAATTTTAAGATCGAAGCTAAATCAGAAGAGCAGAAAGAACCATAACCTCGTTGATCGCCAGTACTTGCCCGTTGCTCTTCTTGACTTTCTTAAGCTTCCTCAAGAAATACCTATAGTACAAAATGGGAAACCAAAGATCATTAAAAGTTTTTTAAATAATAAAAAAACTAAGCCTTAGGGTTCTGTGAATCGGGTTCTCGAACGCCTACCAGAACTTGGATTTGGCACGGACCTCGTTGGTCGCCCACAGCTTCATCCTATAGATCTTCGGATGCTCATCGGTCGGAGACGGGAGCGCTCTCCCGACCACCTGGTACTGATGGAACTGCGATCAACGAGCAAACAACCAACAAAAAGCTAGAAATCATTAGATCCAGAAACTCGAGAGCGCGAAGAATCGAAGAGGGCATCAAAAACCTCATCAAAATACTAAAATCCATGGGATTGGACGGAAGAGGGAACGACGGAACTCACCCTAAACGCTACCATCCTATACGTCACCTTCGCTTAGCCCTCCCCTTCCTGGTGAAGCGCTGGCGGCTGAACCCAGGAACGAAATAGCGGTGTATTTATAGCGTGTATCTATGGAGCAGGATGGTTGGTGTTGGGGATCGGCTACCCTAATGGGCTAGGTAATGGTCCAAGATGGACTGCTAAGGGCCCATTTCGTGGTCCTGGTTCCACAAATTAGGTGCACTTCGTCTGGCCTGCACTTGTCCAAGGGGTCGCATTTTAACCCAATCCCGTCCTCCTCGGTATCGGGGTAGAAATGTTCGCAAGCAACATTCCACTTGGCTTCCTCAAAAATCACTTTAAAAAAAAAAAAAGAGGAGGGTAAATTGGCCCTGTGCACAGGTAGAAAATCCAACTTCTATCACAGTCGCAAACATAGCGAATGGCACTCTTCTCTTGCACTAGTGGCACGTATACATCGCATATACCAAAAATAGAGCATATATAGAGCACCTCAAAGAACAACCGGAGGCCACATTTGGGCTTGGTTCATAGCCTCCATACCGAATCCAAAACAGGCATTATATACTTGAGGGGCATGACTTATTTAAACCTATGAAGCTACTGCTGGTACCACACAAGATGAGGTTAAGGGTGCAGTCAACCAGAATCCAAATTGCCATATGAATAAATGACTATATCCTCCAACATATTTTATTCGTGGGTAGAATCAAAATTAAAATTGAAATGAGATTTGAATACTAGAAAAAAAATAAAGATTGGATTTTCAAGAATTGAAGTTTTTCCTACCAAAAATGCTACAAAGGAAAATAAAGTTAGAAGATAATAATGTTTATATTAATGAATAAGTTTTTTCAATTTACCATGCATCAATCCAATAAACTCCACCCATCAATCAAGCAGGCAAGCAATACTGATCATTAACTCAAGACGCTTCAAGTTAATTCATCTACACACAATTAGTGTTAACAAGTAATCACTCCAGCCATCACCATGGAGGCTTCAACTAGGATTCTGTTACCGCAACAGGATACAGTAAGAGCAATCCTCCATGCTTTAATGTGAGAGGAAAGAAGCATTTGCTGCAAATTATAGTCGCTTCTTTCGTGCAAATCCAAAGCTTCTAGAAAACACCTTCAACAGTGTACGGATGCCATAGGAACTGATGGAAGGAAAATAAAATTTCAAGAGGGAACCTGTCAGCCCAGATATAAATTTTTCTGGTATTTCGTTTCTTTCATGTCCAAGAGATGTTAAAAATAGCGAGAACAGAGTCATAAAGGCCTTCCCATGATTCTTTTCCACCACGAGATAAATCAAAACCGAATATGGAGAGTGAGTAAAATACGGAAGAAACAATTGCAGAGTCGAAGTAGATATGGGAATTTTAATCAGTCGTTGGTTGCTTACAATCATACTAACACACAAAACATCTGCACCGGCTTACATATTGAATAAATAAATTCTGATTGTTTACAGAATTTAATATACTGGGTGAACATATACAGTATAGGTTTCAAACTGCAGCTTGTAAATGAATCACCATACATCTGCCCCTTTTGTTGCCCCTAGAAGAATAGCAATTGCAGCAAGAATAGCCTGTTCAAGACATGCCAAAACTTAGATTAAAAAAATTGTAATTTCATTCCATTCTCATAGGAAAATAGAGTTTTGAATCATAAATACATTGAGAAGACAATGGAAAATCAGTCTTGAGAGAGACTGATGCTGCCATCTACCAGGATTGACCATGTTGGAATATCAATCTATTAATATTTAGTATCGTAAACACCAGCAATTGTTGCCCATTAACTCAAGAAAGCCTATATAGGCTGACAAGTTTTTATGTCAGTGGCTCAGTGCAAACCGTTTGCAGAACCTACCTACACAAGTTCTATGCCCACTTTTTGTATCTTCCCCTTGTCCTTTTTGTCTTCCCATAATAGGCTGTAAAACCACAACATAAACCTAAATTTTCCAATAACGACACCTAGTTTACATATAATGCAATCAATGAAATACCAACATGTCATAAGTTCTGCCATTGTAGACATGGTTTGCATCATAAACTAGTATCCAACTTCAGAAAGTGCAAGGTTGAATTAGAAAAAAAGACAGGCTGAATGATGTTCCAGAAGTTGCATGTTATTTTACTGAATCAAGGAAGAGACACCATCAAAGCACTTCATATGACAAATTGCTTCTGGGCTAGCCAAGCCCTCCAAACTTGGAATAATGTGCTCCATCACAACAGCTAGGCGTTTGGGTAGGGAAGGGGTGGTTAAGGGTGTGATGAAATTGACCTTATTTGCCAAATGGAAGGGAAAGTACCAGGCCCACCAGTCAGGGAAACACAAGCTCGAACACCCTTGTGAATTAGACATTGTCATGGAGGCCTGTGCTATGGTCCATTCTTCTCTAGTAATCCTACTAACTTAATCTTTTACAACAAGTTAAGGTACAAGCTAAAACTATGGGCAGCTAAATACATCTTAAGATAAGATAATCTTAAATAGTGAAGCCTCTTGCTTATGCACTCAAAATCAAAGAGGAAATGATAAACAATGAGCCCATGTCCACCTTGTTGTGACATAGGTCAACCTATCATTAAACCAACCAACCCCCACCCCAGAAAATATACACAAATGACTGTCAGCTTCAAGGACAATATTATTGTACTGATAACTACAACTATCAGATGCAATCAGATATGGATGACAATATAGCTGACATTAAGTTGGAACAACTTTCAGGGACTATGTCATTATTTTCTCCTTGTGAAGCTCTATCACCAAATAGTTTAACAAGAAACCCCTAAACAATAATCTTTTAACCAACCATGAAAATTTAGTAATGGAAATGCCCATCCTCTGGTAGAGACCTCCCACAAGCATCTTAAAATCTCAATCATAATCAATCATGCTATAACATAATAGTTTAATAACTTCGGTTTATGATGGTCCTCTAGCCAATGTATGTGCATGAAACATTGACCACCTTCAACGTTAGCTTCTTTTTTTTCTTAACATTGACCACCTTCAATGTTAGCTTCTTTTTTTTCTCTAAATGTTTCTTAAAGAGGTCTTACAATGTTTCGGTTAGAGTAGGAAGAGAACAACAACGTAATTTTTATTTTCTAGAAAACCTAACTCATTGGCGCATTCCAGGTAGTCCTGTAAATGGAATAAATGTGGATCAAGCCGGGGTCTATGGACATCCAGTAATCAAACATATTAGCCAATGACAATCTGAATCCAGATATCTGAAGAATCAGCCTTCCAATCCATAAACCCAATCCAATTAAACCCGCTGTGAGAGGTTTGCATCACAAATAGGGGGATGGGTTATCACTTGTTACCCATATCCTGTGGGAGATGGTGGGAAATGCAACCAGGGTAAGAAGAGAAAAGGAAGGAGAAGACAAATGCCACATATACATGTGGCCGGTTAGCAAGCAGTGAGCAGTGGATAGGTGCCACATAGGGCTGTTACCTCCCCTTGCAATCATGGTGGTGGCAGGGGAGCTCAAGAATGGATTCATCATTGGATATTGATTGATAGTTTATATACCGTGATAACAAACCCAATTTGGATTATTATGAAATCAGATTGAAGTTGCCGCTGAGTAATCAAATACAGGTCATAAACAGACCAAAATGGCAAAATTGAGTACCTAATCCAACTAATTGAGTGGGACTTTGATCGCAGCTGAGCTCTTAATGAGGATGAAATCCAACAACAACACAGTTCCAAGACATAACAGACATCCAAACAATTCTCTACATATACAGGCACAAACAGAATTCCTCAAAGCTCACCACAGGATTACAGCTCTGGATCACTACAAGGCAAATACATGTATCGCACAAAACCTGACTTGGCCTTCATTAAAATTACTTATTTAGTAAACAATGCTGGTTCAATTGCATGATTATAATCACAAGGGCACAAGATACATGTTATATTTCAAATCTAGCCCCCATAGTCATGTGTTCTATGCCCACTTGTATCACTAGAACAATTTATAAAATGTCCGGTTCCATTTCATTAAGAACATGCAAATTTTGTCAATTTCAAGGTCGAAATAAATGGTTGCAAAATTAAGAGATGTGAACTGAAACAAAGGTTCTACAAAGTGATGATTTGCTATCTCACTGCTGTAAATAATGGTCCATTAAAAGCTAAATTAGAGGATGAAATAACCATTTCAAAGTAAGAGAAATTTGAAAACTGGTTGGAGAAACAAAATGGTAATTACAGATTACTCTTTACCTTGGTCATTTTTAATCCAGTTTCATATAAAAAGGCATTCCACAAAAATTGCAGCAAACATAATGTAATGTGATTCATATCAAAGGCCATGAAACATAGAATTTTCTGCTACATATACTCTAGTTTATGGGGTTGTTTCATATCCTTTTTTTAATGAAATTTCTTGCAGAAGGACGAGGTTCAATTTCGAATTAAATTTTCAAGTACAAGTACTTAGATATAAATATCCATTTCAGGCAGGTAGATTCTCTCTATGCAGACCTCAAACACCATAGTTTTTGTTTAATCGATTTTTTCTGAAAGATTGTCAAGAAGATTAGTTTTCCAGTTAAAACATATTGACAAGTAAATCAAAAGCACACCTTATGACAATTGATAATTTTTCATTTTCTTAAAGTCCTATGGTCCAAATCAGGTAACCATACTACCAAGGAACTTGTTAGTCAAACCCTATGGTCATATTCTCAATTAAATGATAAGGAGCTGTGGAACATAATAGCAGTTGAGTCTTTTCTCTTACAATATGACTCAATTATTGATATGAGCTCTTAAGTGTCATGATTCACACCTGAGCACGATCACAGCAAAAATTTCCGAGACCAACTTTTTTCTTCTTCCTAAATCAGATTTAGAAAGATACCTGGAATTATGATGTAACAGTAGCAGTAGTTTATTTCAGCCACACATGGATTTGGTAATAAAGCATATCCACATATTTCGAGTATGTTAGAAATTCTCATGCAACTTGAATAAAACCAAATGCCATTTTGCAAGCCGTTCTGTGAGTATTGATGGAGGACAATGGTTATAAAGGTGAAGGCATCAAAATGAAAATGAAGCTAACAGCAACTAAAATCTAGGTCAGTGGTATAAATAATGGATATATAAGCAAAATTCTGTTATTCCATATTTTACTCAGATCAAACAAAGCATGAACACATAATGAAAGTAATCAGAGCAAATATGACAGAAGCTTTACACAGGAGGCTAGATTATATTTGCTACTTACAGCAATAGTGCAGGCAATGAACCCTGGTTTCTCTCTGTAATCTACTCTGACACAAAGAAGAATGAAAGCTCCAACATACCAGGGAATAGCAGCAAGAAAGAAGCCAATGATAAACCTTTCAAAGATTCAAAAAAAAAAAACATTATAATTAGCCACCCACTTATATTAGTAAACTGCTTGAATCAATGCTTTTAAGTTTCAGAAGAAGCTTGAAAAAGAGGAGGTTAAGCAGCAGACCAGCAATTACAACCAGCAAACAACAAAATTCTACAGATCTAGTCATCAAAAGCATCAGCAATAGTTAAGAAGAATGAAAATTGTGATTACTTACAGAAACCAGCCAATACCAATACCACAGCAAGGAAGGCGTGGCATTCTTAAAGGTCTTCCTTCAGCAACGGTAGCATAGCCTATAACAATCAGAAAAAACAAAGAAAATGGTCACATGCAAGCAGACAAACATCTATAATTTTCCTCACATGATAAATAGTTATTTATTCAAGAAATACGCCCAAAGTCTTAAAAGCAAGATCATGGGATAGTTTGATATGTTCATCCCAAGTGCAAGCAGCAACCAAACAAAGCTTGCTTTCATAAATCATATGTGGAAAAGTGTCCTGTTTTTTAAGATTCCAAAATACAAGACAAGTTCCCTATATATAAATATGCACTCAAGCATGAACACACATACACACACACACACACCTACATATACCACTTAAAACATTAAACTTTTGCGAAGAACAATGCTTGGAAATTAACAAATTATGCAAAGCAAACTCTGAATTGGAGAATGAGTGGAAATAGAATAACCAACTTGTGAATAAATAAGGAGCAGATATATCCTTGATTTTTGAAACCTCAGGAAGTTGATTTTCTTCCTATGTCAGTACTGTCGAAGAATTGATTTATTTCACAGGATAATACTTCACCATTTATGTGGATAAAGAGATGAAGTTGGTCTCTGTGCTTTAAATTATCTAAGTGTTGGAACTCTTTGCTAAGGCTTTCTTGGTGGCTGAGTGAAGTGACTTGAAGTCTAGCTAAGCAGTACTTGGATTTGCATTCTTTGCAACAACTGCATTTACCTTGTTAAATTTTGTGGATTCAGTTAAACAGATCATATTCCCATTTCAGATTCTTAGTAGGAATTGGTAAATAATGATTAAAAGAGGAAAATCATGCTTGCTTTTGGATGATGAACCTTTACAAGCATCATTAACATACTTTGGCTGGAAAAAATGTTGATCTGATTCATGAACAGTTTGAATTTGATGCAACTGTCAAGGCTTGGAGGTTTTCACATTCAAAAACGAACAGCAGCTTGGAAATCAGCTAGATAATGAACTGTCTAGCAATGTATAGAAGACCTAGCTATATTCTAGGGGAACAAATCACTGGTTTTCCATATAAGTTCACTTGTTCATTAGCTTCAATATTTCAAATGCCTTTGACCTATATTACTCAGAACAACAAAAAAAAAAAATTTTTGAAGTCTGTTGCACATTTAGTGTGCTATGAACTACGCTAATCATATCTGTGGAGACAGGCAAGGAGAATAACAAAACAAAAAGGAAAAAGGGAAAAGAACATGTACATACAATATTTACGTGGTTTGGTCTATTGACCTACGTCCAGGGGTAGAGACAATGCAAAAGTTTCAATATAAAAAACTGGAGATTACAGAGTATAAGGTTTCTTCTCAAACCCTAGTCCCCAATTCACCCGATCTTGAGAACACTTAATAGCCCACTTCTTTTCGGTTTACAAGAAATATACATAATAGGATAAGAAGATTTGGACTCAAACTGGTGTCTTATAATAATCAAGTAATCCCTTTTTGCCTCTCTAGAGCTTGTAAACTCAAGACATGCTCAGACAATATCAAAATCACATCTTTAACTTCTTCCTTTTGAAGTCTCCAGTGCTGAATTCCCTGAAAGAAATGTTAGTATTCGGAATAACCTAGAAAGGCATGGCATCATATGTCAGTGAAAAAGCTTAAATTTGATCAGATACAGAAGCAGAAAATCATACAAATTCCTGAACCAATTCAACCCTAATTAATCCAACCCGACCGTGCTGTCACCCCCGATGAATCAAGAAACCTGGGTTATCATCCGATCCTCAATTGTCCATCAAATTATATCAAAAGACTCTCATTTCAGAAGTAAAATATACGTCCTTATCACAATTTCACTCATTCCCTATCCTAAAAGTAACCCAAAACAATAGCAATTCTCGCTTTGAAGGCTATTCTTCAAAAAACAACAGAGATTCAGACCAATCAAAACAGAAATTTATCTAGAATTTCGTGCGTCATCTAGGGTTAGACATACCTGGAACGGATTGGTAACCATGGGAATAGTAGGGAGGGCCGGCAGAATAAGGAGGCGGAGGATAAGATGTCGGGGAGCCACCCCAGGCGGAGGCGCCGGCTGAGGGAACCCGATCGCCGGCTGAGGATAGCCCGGGGCGCCGCCCTGAAACGTCCCGTACTGCTGGTGATGGTCGTGATGACCGACGCCGTAGTGATCGTCGGTGATTCCTCGCTCTTCCCGTCGCCTTCGCTCATTTTCTCTTTTTCTCTCTAGGGTTTTTTAGGGGATGGTTTTCTCTTCTCCTCCTCGCCCCCGGCGTTCGATCGGAAGATCTTATTACCAAAACGTTTGTCTCTGTATAAGAAATCTTCGATCGGGAAACTCGCGGCGGGTTCTTAGCAGTGTACACTTCCCAAGTCTTATCCCCAACCACTTAAAAGTCGGGCTGAGATACGATTCACGCCCTCATGGAAGTTTTAGTTTTGGTTTGAGTTCCCGTTTTGCCCTTCTACAAACGCCATTTTGCGGCGAGCTGCACTTGTGGGGAATTGAGTTGGGAAGCATGTTGATTCCCTTCATAATAGTCGGGACGCGAATCACCCGCGTCTCTTCCCTGCTCCCGATTTACCATTTGATGACGTGTCAACATATGTTGCGAGGACAACTCGGTGGTGGGCGCATCAGCAGTTTGAAGACATGGATATGACACGTCATCGTATGAGAGATGTTAAGTGCTGTGGTCCATGGAAAGATGACCACCGTGATAACAATTTTAGCAAACCTTTGGATATCTGATTTGGTTGGACCCGTCTCAAGATGGACACGATAAATATGAATATAGAGTATTAATTATAATATAATATAAATATTTATTAATCTAATTCATATCCAATCTATTGCCATCCTCAGAGATATTATCTTTAAATTGCTGATGTTTACTAACTGAATTGTAAACTCTGACTTTTGGCTTGGGAAACATCAAGCTTCAAAATGCATCAGGATCTGCTCTGTAGTCTGCTGCAAATTTGGGGTTGGGGATCACAATAAGATGCACAGGTGAGAAGGCCTGGAAACATTCATGTATTTCTTGCTGGATTATTTGTGATCCTCTTATATGATTTGATTGTTTCCTTGCACCAAGTTATATATGCAAGACTCCAACAATGTTGTTGACGCTGTTAGCATTGGGTAAGAGGAACGAGTATTGGAAGTCATAATAAAAATTATATCTTATTTAGTTAAATTCTTCTTCTAACGAAGAGAAGGCATTTTGTAGGGTTGGTTAGAAGAGAACTCCTTCACTATGATAGTTTGGATTAATGGTATGATTAAAACTCATAATTTTTAACTTTTGTTGAGCCATATTTTGCTAATAAAAGCAACTTTAAGTAGCATACTTATCATGAAGGAAATCAAGTAGCAGACTAGTTGGCTTCAGGAGGGAGAATGAAAGATATTTGCTGGAAGGTGAGTTTTGTTGTTCCATATCAATTGAATCTACCAATTATGGCTCATGCTTATGGCATGTCCTATCTTAGATGCTAGTTATAATGTTGTATGTTTTTATTTTGTTTTTTCTTTGGGCAACAACCTCCTTTGTAATATCAAACAGAAAAAAAGACAGGATATTTTGAAATATATATATTATTAATTATGTAAACAATGGAAAACTTTTAGTAATATGCGATATTGCAACAATCCATATATACTTTCTTCAACATTCACCTCCAAATGTGCAAAATAAGTGTACCATAATTATAAATTTCCAATACATTTTCTGTACACATCACATGATTATTCTCAAGATGCCTCACCGAGCTTTTATCGTTGAAGAGGAATCCTATTGCTGTTGTCTATGTTTATGTCCACAAAAAATGCAACATTCCAGATAAACCTCCCAAGCATTGACATTGTTTTTGTGATAAACATTCTCTCAACAAACCATAACAGTATTGCAGTATATTTGTGTGTATGTGTGTGTGTTTGGATGAGGATTTTGTAGAATATCAAATCATTGATCTTATGGTCATATATGCAGGCAATTACTTTATTCAACATGATGATTGTTCTTAATTTAGAGGAATATTATATAGGATGGGTAACTCCTTTTTATGGCTGTACCCAGTCTGATGGTGAGCTTGGTAATACAAGTGTAACATGTCAATAGTTACTCTCTTTGATTGTTTAAGATTTCAGTTCTACACTAACTATGCCTCAATTTGTTTGTTTGAAGAAGGCTGAAGCTTCAGAAACATCTCTTATTTCATCTAGTGTGATAGACATGCAATAATAAACATCCACCAGTCACCGTGCATCCAATACATATAGTTGGATTGAATATCGAACCAAATATGTGTATAAATATTTCATTATAAACTGGTTTAGGAATCAAATAAAATGATGACTTTGTTTCTAGTAAAAACAAAGAGATCTCTCCGTGTAATCGTATCAATTTGAGGAGGTTCTGCACATACAATCCCCTCATCCAATAGATGCACCCCAGGCTATATATTTATCAACAAACAGAAATATAGTTTACAAAAAAAAAAAAAAACAGAAATATACAAAAATAGAAAAGAAGAGGAGGAGGAAACTACATGGTTTTCTCAGGGTCCCTCGTATAGAAAACAATGTTTTTTTTTAAGTATTAAAAAATTCTATTAGGATTACTTCTTGCATGGTCTTTTATATAGAAATTATATATCAAAGTTGACTGAAACCATAAATCAATAGCACTGACATACGGGCAGCTCGATAAGCTCAATTCAGGGACGGCCGAAGAAAAAGACCATCGAAGCTCTTGCCTTAGGCCCCCGCCCCCAGGCCCCCTGCTATCTCCCCCTCTCCGCCTTCACTCCGGCAAGGTCTCCCTCTGTGCTCCGCCCCTAGGCCCCCTGCTGAACCAGTGACAAGACGAACAACAGGACGCCTTCGTCCTAGAAGGCCCCGCCCCCCAGCCCCTAGGTGGCTCCGGCACCTCGCTCGGCCAGCAAGAAGATGAATGGCACCAGGACAAAGAAGAATAGCTGAGCGCGTGGTCGGTTGGTCACCAATAGTGAGGAAGACAGGTCACGAAAGGACCGAAGGTCTCCGCAAGCGGCACGACGGCAGACGATCTTTTTTTTTTTGTTTTTCGAAAAGCCCCCACCCCCAGGCCCTCCTGCTCGGCCCCGCTCATCGGAGGCCCTGAGCGGTCACCGACGGCCGATCGGAAAATCACCGATGGCAAGGAAGAGTGGAAGGTCCGTCGGCCTTTTTTTTTTGTATTTTTCAGGCAAAAACACGTGGCAGACTGTAGGCGGTTACTGTGCCGGGTAGCATGGGAAGAAAAAAAAAAGGAGTCGAGCGGTGGTGGCCTGCTTTATTAATATTGGCCAATTACCGATCTATGTCCGCTAAGGCGCCAACGGTCATTTCTTTTATAAAAATAGATTGTTTTTTATCTTTGATAGAAAATATTATTAATGATTCATATTTTACACAGCATATACAGCTCCACAAAATATAGAATCTTGTTCAATTTTGAATTTTTTTGTTACCTACTTTTGTACTCCTTCAAAAGGTTTGTAAATTCTCAAAACTGGTTGAGGTGCGAAGTATTTGATGTTTTGTAGTTTGGATCATTCAATGTTTGTAAGTTAGCAAGATTATTATTTTTTTCTAGATTAATATAGTTCTCCTTTTCTACAAAAAAAATATAATTTTTTTTTTAATTTATAATATCTATTTCTTAATTCTTCTTTTATTATTCTCTTTACTCTTCTTCTTGATAATAACTCTAACTCATATTTTTTTATACTTTGCACTCTCGTACAACAGTATTCAACAATCAAATACTATAAATTAGTTGATTATTCATCTCATTTGCAATCAGCATTCAATAATTGAGTACTATTATTCTAATCTTTATATATTTTTATTAATTTAAAATTTATGTTATATTATTATATATTATCTCTATTTTATTTAATAGTTGATTCATTGAATTAAAAATTTTGATTGTTGATATTGTATTAGCTATTTAAAAAATATAAAATAATTATAATAGTTAATTTTTTTTGATAATTCATAATAAAAATTTAAATATATCAACTCAAAAATATGAATTTGATTATTCAAAGCTTTAAAAAAAAATTGAAAGTTTAATATAATCTCAAAAAAAACTCTTGATAATTTTTTTACAAGTAATAAAAATAATAAATCAAAAAATATTGATGAATATTCCTTTAATGAACAAGTTAATAATCTTTTAGAGTTAGATGATAATGAAATATTAGAACAAGAAGAAGTTAATGAAGAGATTCAAAATGATCCTCAAAGTCATGGTGAAGAGAACTAATCTGTTAATTTAAATGATTGCATTTCTAAAAATATTTATATTGCAAGTCAATGGATAAATATTGATATAAATTTGAGAGATTTATTAGTAGAAAAAAATTCAATTAAAATTGATGATATAGATTTTTCTAAAGATGAATTCTCAAATTATTTTTTTATTACATACTATATTCAAAAGTTGGCAAACGAAGAAAAGTATGAAAGAAGACGGCTAGTTTATTCAAAAGACTTAGACATAGTATTTTATTTTTGTTATAAATTATTTAATTCTGCTTCTAGTATAAGTAAACTAGCTAATATTGGCATTAGAGATTGGAGAAACCTTAGTGCTAAGCTTAAGAGTCATGAGATGAATAATAAGCATATTATTAATATGAGTTCAAGATTGATTTAGAAATGAGATTGTTGAAAAATAAAATAATTGATAAAAATATTCAAGATCAAATAAATAGAGATGAAGATATTGAAAAAAAGTATTATTAAGTATTCTTGCTGCAGTAAAAACTCTTGATAAAAATAATTTAACTTTTCATGAAAAAAATAAAAAGATCTATCAAGAAAATAATGAAAATTTTTTAAGTCTAATTGAAATGATTACAGAATTCGATCCGATGATGCAAAAACATATTCGATATATTAAAGACAATAAAATTCATACTCATTATCTTGGACATAATGTATAAAATAAATTGATAAACTTGTTAGTAAATAAAATTAAAAATAAAATTATTAAAAAAATTATAGAATAAGTAAAATATTTTTCAATAATATTTGATTGCACTCTAGATGTAAGTCATCAAGAGCAAATGTTTTTTATATTGCGATGTGTAGATATTTCATCAAGTCTAATAAAAATTATGAAATATTTTTTTAAATTCTTAAAAGTAGATGATACAATCGAAAAAGATTTTTTTGATGTTATTATGGATGAAATAAAATATATTGGACTTGATATTAATAATTTAAGAGGATAAGGATATGATAATGGATCTAATATGAAGGGCAAACAGTGAGGAGTGTAAAAAAGACTTTTATATATAAATCTTAGATTATTTTATACACCATGTAGTTGTCACAGTCTAAATTTAGTACTTTGTGACATGATTAGTTCTTGTACTAAAGTTATATTATTTTTTGGTGTAGTACAACGTATATATTCACTATTTTCTTCTTCTACTAAACGATGAAAAATTTTATAAGATAATATTTTTGGTCTAACTCTTAAATCATTATCACAAACACATTGGAAAAGTCATATTGAAAGTGTTAAAGTAATAAGATTTCAAACTTTATAAATAAGAGATGCTTTATTAAAATTAGCAGAAGTTAGTGAAGATCCTAAAACTAAAAGTGAAGCTAATTGCTTAGCAACATATGAGCTTGAAAAGTTTGAGTTTTTATTGGGCATGACTATTTGGTATAGTATATTATTTATTGTTAACTCAATTAGCAAAAGTTTATAATCAAAAGATATGTATATTGATGTTGTTATAGAACAATTAAAAGGTTTTCTTTCTTTTTTTGAAAAATATAAAGAAGATGGATTTGCATCCATTATAATTTTTTCTAAAAAAATTACATCTAAAATAAAAATAGAACCTAAATTTCATGATAAATGTATCATTCGTAGAAAGAAATAATTTGATGAGGATGTTGATAATGAAATAACAAAATCTTTTGAAGAATCATTTAGAATTGATTATTTCTTATATATAGTAGATCAAGCAATTTTTTCACTCCAAAATAGATTTGAATAATCTAAGATATATAAAAATATTTTTGGTTTTCTATTTAGTGATAAAAAATTGAAGTCATTAGACAATGATAGTTTGAAAAAATTGTCTTAATCTTGAATATTTCTTAAAATATAATAACTACTCTGATATTGATGGTTTAGATTTATTTTCAGAGCTAAAAATTTTAAAAAAAATTATACAAGTGGAAGATAACAGTCCAATGGACGTACTCAATCATATAAGACGACTCAACTCTTTTCTAAATGTATATATTGTTTTTAGAATAATATTAATAATTTTAGTAAGTGTTGCTTCGGCAGAAAGAAATTTTTTAAAAATTAAAATTAATAAAATCTTACTTAAGATCAATAATGTCTCAAGAAAGATTAAATAAATTGACTATATTATCAATTGAAAAAAAAATGTTAGAAGAACTTGATTTATAAAAATTTAATTAAAAATTTTATATCTTAAAAAATTAAAAAATAAAATTTTAATAAAAAATTTATATAAATTTTAATTAAAAAAATTATATTTTAGTATTTAGCTTTAGATCTCTAAATATATTGAGCCATTTTTGACTTAATTAATCGTTATCCAACAATGTTTCTTGGATACCCCTTTTTCTGTGGCT
>NC_025998.2:11917257-11954184 GCF_000442705.2 Elaeis guineensis | reverse complement strand
TGCAGCAACAATGCCTATACCTTTCATAACTTTGTAAGCAAGACCGCTCATGGAATTCTATTAGCTCACACTGCTTTCAAGTAAAAGTTAATTTAAGAAAGAAAATTAATGATGTCTGGAGAATGCCATTATTAGGGACACCACGTCACCTTAAGAGAGCTTTTCAGGAAGGATTGGGTGTTTTGTATGCAAAGGCCATAGTTTTTACCAATTGTGAGGCAAAAATGACAATTTTGGTGTGGAATACTACCTAGCTATGAAGAGAATAAATAGGTGGGAGTGAATGGAACTGGGGCTCCAACTATTGTACGGGAAAACCTTCATACAATATAATTTTGTTACAGTTACACATATCGGAACCGAGACTCCTATGTTGGACAGCCATGAGTAACGAGGTACTTGTGATGTTCAACCACAGATGAGTCCTAACTCCTATGCCATTATGTGCAGTAACAAGGTGCTTGTGATGTTTAGCCAAAGACAAGTCCCAACTCACATGTCATTATGTGCATAGCAAGGGATGGCAGATCATTTACTTCTACAAATTGAAGAAGCAACTAAATTTTGGAGTGACTTTCTTTTATTCTAATTGTTTTCCTTGATTTATCTAATCATACACTTCACTACCTATTTTTGTCAGAAATATCATAAATTCGAGTGAGATAGGGGGTTAGATCTAGAGGGTGATGCATCTAGAAATTTTTGGCTTAATTGGAGGGTGCAGAATAATTTAATTCTTAAGAACTAGAGAACAACTTCCAAGCAGATTAATTACAAAAACTTGCTGCAGATCAATCATAACAGAAGAGTCAAGGCCGGTGCACCCTCTGGTACCAGTTTGGTGGACCTTGCTGTAGTTTATAACAGAAGAATCAAGAGACAAGAACACTATGGAGGATCTGAGCCTTGTCCAAGATGTACTGCCAAGATAAGTAATGTGAAAATGGGTTAAAAAAGCTGATAATGGATGAGCATCTATAAAAACTTACAAATGATTTAATGATTTCCTCCACAGAGTCCCCACAGAAGCACTTATTGATTGTTGAAAGCCTACAATGTTGAATATTAGCATATATATGTTAGTTCATTTTTTCAAGAATCATATAAATTCTATTTTGCAAATAAGTAGGCCTTGTTACTTGTTCAAAACACTTTCTTCATCAGGTTGGACAGCTGCAGAGAATTCTTCAATTACTGATCTGACTTTATTCTCGTCACCGGAATCTAAGCTTAGTAAACGTTTCTCGAGCTCTTGCAGTTTCTGCCAAGCACATGCAAATGTCATGTTATAAAAGAGCTAGAATTATTGTTCATGACTGAAAAATTATGACTGATGCGAACACAATAATTCTGCACAAAGAGTACAAATGACACTAATTGCAGGTACAAACAGACATGACAAGGACATGGATTTGGCATATATATTCACACAAGCATATTCAGATTATGACCTTGTATGAGCCAATTGAACTATTTGGCTTTCTCTAAATGAGTTCAGCAAAGAAGCAAATGATCATCAAAAGTTGTTCTTACCTCAGATGGGACAAAATGGGTTGCAAGACCAGCGGCAACCATTTCCTTTCCATTTAGCCTTGCACCAGTCAAAGCCAAGTATTCCCCTGTAAATTTACCCAAGAAGAAAGTACATGGAACCGATTGTGTTACAATAGATATATAAATTCATAGATTTAATATTTATATATTGGTGTTCATCACTATTGGTGCACACAGAGGAAAACAGTAATAATTATCACTAAATACATTTGTAGCTTTTGTTGCTAGTATTTTTGCTTCAATACCACTTTAGGGTTGAAATCACAATACAAAACTTCTTGCAAAGTGGTAGATACTCTCAAAATCACAGTCCCCACTCCCATCAAAACTGACATAGGAGGGGGACAAGAACATTTTGTGTCACTTATATTCAATCAGTTGCAATCTTACCCAAATATCCAGGAAGCCGTGAAAGAATGTAAGAGAAGCTGCAGTCAGTATGAAGTCCAATACTTGCTTCGGGCACAGCAAAGACCTATGTATCAGAAGATTTTAACAGTGAAGTTTATAACGCTCTGAAACTTATCTATAACATACTTTGCCTTTAAAGACAAAGGGAAGTGCCAGAATAAGGATACACTAAATTCAGGTTACAAATTCAAGAATGTCTATATGTTTTACACGAAGCAATATGCAATGTGGGTAAGTCAAGATACGCACGGTTTTCTCTGTGACAACAGAAAATTTCAGAGGGACGACCATAGCTCCGCCTCCACCCATGACAATTCCATGAACAAGGGCTACCTGGGAACAAATGAAAGAACAAATTAGCAAAAGCGATTCAAAATTAGAAACAGTGACAGAGTTAAGAATCTACCATGGTTTTCTTATATGTATGTATGTGATAACAAAGCCAGTACATTCTGTACACAACTTCAAGACAGGAATCATCTGCCAAAAGAAAAACACCACTCATCAGTAATTCCTCCACTACAAAACCATGAAACACGGAACCAGATAAACATTGAAAACGGTCAAAGCATAAATTGTGTCCAAAAAAAGCAAAAGTTCCAAAAAGACTAAAATTCTGAGGAGTGTTCTTTTTATTTTGTTGTATCTGAACCTGATCTCCCCTCATAGAACATTCTTAGATCCCCACCGGCACAAAAAGCTCGCCCGGCACCCTAAAGAAGATTCATTTACAAAACAATATCAGACCCAGATCAAACAAAACCAAATCAATGCAATCAAGCAAAAGATCAATTGAAAGAGAAGAAAAATCTTCGGAACGATAGCAACCTTGAATATAACTAACTTTGCATCATCATCCTTTTCCCATTTTTCTAGGAACTGAGACAGTAGATAAACCTGCAATCATTTGCATTTCTCAATCCAGAGTAAATATAAACGCAATCGTCTCCGGGACTGGAATACAAGTGGTGTATATATATATATATAGGCCTACCACTTTCGACGAGATGACATTTAATTGGCGAGGCCGGTTTAAGGTGATCAACCTCGCATGCTTTATCTCTTCTCCAAGAACAACCTGTCGGACAACAGCCTAAACCATTCAGCTGCCTCTATGAGATCCATGACTCACGAACTCGAATACGTTCTAATTCTAGTAAGGTGGAATCTATTATCCTATATGCCCAAAGAATCATCATATAGACTCAGAAATGAAACAGAATCGAGTACCTCTCCTGGGTTCACAGGCTCCTGAGCCATTTGAGCACCAAACAGATGAGAGAAGAATCAGGAGCGATGTGGAAGAAACCCAGCTAGTAAAGTTGCCTGCCTGCTCGTGTTGTGAAGAGACTGAGAGGAGATATGGAAGAAGGAAGGGAAGGTGGGTTGGGTGTTAGAAGAGAGAAGGGAGCGAGGTTGGTGGGCTTTGGTAGGTGCTGGTTAGATATTGGGAACGGATGACCTGTAGATCTCCTCCATCCGACCACCGTTCGGTTCTCCAACATCGTGCCTACCTACCCCGAAGCTACTTTTGTGGAGGATTCAACTGGAACTCGATTTATGGAGGTATGTGCAGCACATAGAAGATGACTTTTGCTTACATAAATTCTTATTGTGCAATGCTGATGCCATAATATCTCCATCCACGAATACCTCGCTCGTGTGGTGCACATGGAAGTCAAGCATGGTGGCCCATGGGGTACAGACGCAAATTTTTGACGGCTAGAAAAAGGTGTGAAGTTTACCGGCGTGGAATTCCCATGGATTTAGCGTAAATGTTAGACAAAGATATGGTTAATAGTGAATTATGATTATAATAAACATTTAATATAATTAAAATTAATATTTTCTATCTTTTCATGAAAAATTCTCCGGTCATAATGTTCAGGATTTTCGCTAAATGCCGGCTGTCAAAAGTTTATGTTCCTTTGGGCGGAGGAAAAGAAAAACACGGGAAAAAAAAAAAAAAAAAAGAAGCATAGATCAGCTATTTGCCGAATCCAAAATTTCATAATTTTTTTGGTAAAATTTTATAATTAATTTATCAAAATCAAATATGATACCACGATAGTAAATTTTAAAAGGTTGAAGTAACCCAACGATAATCAATGAGACCCAGATCCTAATTGGCGTCACTCTTCTTGATCCAAGGACTAAGTTTAGGATCAAACTCATCAAGTGGCATCTCTATAATGTAATAGCGGTGGGACAACAATAGCTTAATGAAGGCTAACATGCAGTGACATCTACAAGAAATGATACAGATAAATATTTTAAAATTATTTATACATAATTTATTAATCTCAATAATATATTAATAGAATTAAAATCAGATCGGATATCAATATATTTATATTCATATTTATTTTTTTAAAAAATATTTATATTCATATTTATTTTATTGATAAATATAAATACCAATAGTATGAATATAATGATAGATATTATTTAAATTATTAAACGTTATGATTATAGAACCAAAAATATTATAAATAGATAATAAATCAAATTAATAACATATTTATATAATTATATATTTTTTAAAAATTAATAAAAATTATATAGAATTATATGTAGATTTGAATATTCAGATAATTATCTATTCATATTTATATTTATTTTTTTTAACGAATATGAATATTAATTAAATTTTTAAATTTTTATTAATATCCAAATTAATTTGAATACACTAAAGACCGAGGGCCAAAACGATCGTAGTTCCAAACAGATCATAAAGCTCCTCAATTAACTCTCATTCTAAAATGCCAGAAAACCAAGAAGCATCTTAAAAAAAAGTAGAGCCGGTCGCTATCACGGTCTGATAGCATGATATTGATAGTCACCTAACATGAGCTGCCGAGCAAGGCCATTACCCAATTAAACACATGATTCCATGGGGCAGATGTTGACTACGTAAAACAAATGAACTTCGTCTTGCTAGCGAAAATAAAATATAAATCTAGAATTGAAGTGTTGCTGGTGGGGTTTTAGATGCATTGGAGAGGGATACCATCGCAGCCTGCAATACCCCATAAATACATTTCAAAAATATCATGATTGAAGAAAGAATACCATTAGAGTAATTAAATGTATTTTGCTGCAGAGTCTAACAAAATCTTTATATATTCTAAAAACAATGATTACTGTAGCAACTATTTGACAACTACCTCATCAGCTACTCAGCATTTAGAGGTGTATGATTCTAAAATAAATCTTCTTCCTTTGAATCATTATTATTTGCAAATAAAATCTGGTAATTCATAAGTAATATTTCAATTAAAAAAAGAAATAAATCGCCTCTCTAAGGTCAGCAGCAGGACGTAAGGTTGCAGGACCAAATGCGCATACCCAACTCTCAGCAAAACCGTCATTAGCCTGTTTTATCTTTCCAGGGCTGCTAGGTGCGCGCAAGGTAAAAAGCCATCCACAGAGAGTTAAAAGCCCCTTATAACACGCGAGTTTAACGACTCACATCAAACACATGCAGAGCAGGATTGAAGTGGTGAGAACTGTGGTTCCCGCTGCATGTAGGCAGGTATCACCTACATATTTCTGTTTAGCTCTTCTTGAGATTACAGGTCTGCTGAGTTAGCTTCCAGCTCATTTAATTTCATGCTACTTGCATTTCAGTTGTACTGCAGCATAGAGAACTACCAGAACAGAAATACCACAAATTTGTTTAGATTACAAAGTAGATAGTCACTATAAAAACATGGAAAATAGTTTTGCTTAATACCACGAGAACCAACATTGTGTTCAACAAATTGGGCAATTCAACTTCATTGAAATCCCACAATCAGCAGCTAATTAAAACCATATGTTAACAAATTAAGGGGTTCATGCTCCAGCTGCAAGATGGCGCATGCGGCCAGGATAAATTGCAATAGGTGAGACAACATGGTACCACATTGTTATCATACAACAATGTATGCACTTACTACAAGCTATAACTACCAAACATGGCAGATAACAACAAGAAGCAAGCACACCAAAAACAATGGTGATACGAGCAAAAAGGAAAGGGGGAAAGCAGCAAAGAAAACTAGCAACCTCACCAACATTGCTGCCCTATATGCGGCCAAGGGGGGAAAATGGGTAAATCTAAAACTCCACCTTGGCAAATCTAGCAAATAAACATGATAGAGAATATACAGGCAATTGAAAACAAACCCAAACATATGATAATTGCTGATATGAGACGAGATACTGGAACATCTGATGGGGGAGGCCAATGCTTGAAATGTCAAGTAATTTCAAACTCACAAGCCGTACCAGCAACTTATGTGCCTCAAGTCAAATAGACAATCTAACAAGACAAGCAATGTGTGAGGTTGTAAATAATAGAATGTTGGCAGTGGTGTTTGCCATCAACCAAACTAGAAGGCAATGGAACTAAAACACCAGATCCCCAAGAGATATAGGCAACAGGGAAAAAAAGGAAACCAAATTGTAAATTGGTAACCTCGGCAAAGTTGCCCTGCTATGTAATGCCCTAAACTTTGTCTCATTATGAGAAGGTATGCAAATCAAAAGACTTTGAGATGCTGTCTTATAGATATTCTATATGTCACTCTGGCATTATTGAGTGGCTGATAAAAGGAACGCAAGAAAAGTAATTAAAAAGGTAGCACACATTGGCTAAAACCTTCAAAAAAAAAGAAAAGAAAAGAAAAGAAAAGAAAAGAAACCACATAATTGCAGAAGAACACATTTAACACACAAGAGGCATTTTCTGGTTTTCAAGACATATACCTAAGTACATATGTAGCCATAATGACGCATGTTTTCCAAAGTTAAAAAAACACTAAAAAGCATAAAATGCTTTCATAAAAGCTAAATATAGCTTATTAATCAAATGCATTCAAGCAAGCAAAACCAGTTCAAAAGCACTCGGTACAAGATGGAAAGCATGCGAATGCACTATGATAACAAGCAGTAGCTAAGATATGAGGTAGTCCACAAGAAGCTGAACTAGCCAAACCTTGCACCTCAGCTGTTATATCCAAGATATTCAATCACAAAAGTTGAGAAACCTAAACTATAACTCATTAAACGAAGTAAACCAAAATTTCCAACCACATATATGATAAATCCAAAAATATTTCACTACGTTTTCTAGAAAAAAACAAGACTGCATAAACTCTGGACTCACTTGAGTTTATGCCTTCACATAAGAACATCAAACAAGATGAATTACATAAACAAGTTTGGCCTTGATGCCTTGTATGTGGTTTTCAGCTTCCTGCTTGGTGGTCTAACCTTCTTAAACACCAGGGGAAATTTGATCTTGGAATCATGAAATTGCTTGGTATTCTCTCTCTTACAAAGCTTAGCAGGGATTGTGGCTGTTTTGATAATTTGTATACAATGATACCTCACTCGATGACGAGAGGCCATCTCATTGTACATATGTTCAACAGCACCATTCAGAGTAGTATCACGAAATTCCTTGTACATGTTGTGGTAGCCTGTTCTGCTCTGATAGCGCAGCCAAATTCCATAGTTCTTGATCTTGGTTGGTTTTCGCTCAAAAATCTGAAAACTCGAAATTAATTGGAAGAAATTATAAGAATGAAAATGAAGGCACAATGAAACAAGCATTAAAACTCATAAGCAGATCAAACCATTGATATACTAAAACTAGTAAGGAAGCCAAGTGATTGATGTATTGAGTAAAGCAGGCCTTACATTTTATACCAAATATTAGTTACAAAAGCACAAAATTGCACTAGCAGTCATAAATGACTTTGCAAATTATTTGTTTCCGTAGTTCTTTGCCATTTTAATGAAAGAATCAGACAAAAGCCAATTATTTTCCACTATCGTCCCTTTAAATCTATATAGTGGTGTCTCCAGCCAATTGATCCCTTAATTTTTTCATTTTTTTTCTAATCAAAGCAGTAATTCACTGAGTATGAAATAATGTGCACATTATGCATTCAGCATGATGGTTTATATTCATAATTTAGAACACGATAGATATATAAAGCATGTTGTTAAAGGCTTGGGACAATTAAGTACCAAGAATTTGCTATTACATGATGTATTCATGGAAATAATCCTCACTATTCATCATTAAACTATGCATGAAAAACCATGTAAAGAACTTTCGTAAATCAACATGAAAATACTCTTTTTCTAATAAACGTCAGCCTTAAATCATTTGCGCTCAGAAGCCTAAGAAAACAAAACAATTCAGATGCTGCACTTATATCTAGTTCTTCTTTGCGCTTGGAATATCCGTTTCAACAACTGTGTCATGTCGTTTCAAGCATCCAGCAGTTGATGGGACCAGAAGAATCAGCTTATCAAGCACTTATCTCCTTTGAGATTCTGGAACGAAAAGGAAAAAGGATCCTAGTGACTTCACACAAATATATGTTTTTCACTTACTCCCCTCATCTTGCCAATATAATCAAGCAGAATACGCTCATGGAAGCAACTCATGCCGAGTTCAATCAGCCAACAAAATTCATAACCCAGACCAGCAAATCTCAGGTACATAAGGAGAGAATATATTGGTGATAGACTTCAATGCTCTGAGACTACTTACATCAGTTTCCAACTGAAACTAAAGCACCATCAACAAGAAGTCTAACAAGGAAAGGAAGTTCACAAATCAAAATTTTAAGATCGAAGCTAAATCAGAAGAGCAGAAAGAACCATAACCTCGTTGATCGCCAGTACTTGCCCGTTGCTCTTCTTGACTTTCTTAAGCTTCCTCAAGAAATACCTATAGTACAAAATGGGAAACCAAAGATCATTAAAAGTTTTTTAAATAATAAAAAAACTAAGCCTTAGGGTTCTGTGAATCGGGTTCTCGAACGCCTACCAGAACTTGGATTTGGCACGGACCTCGTTGGTCGCCCACAGCTTCATCCTATAGATCTTCGGATGCTCATCGGTCGGAGACGGGAGCGCTCTCCCGACCACCTGGTACTGATGGAACTGCGATCAACGAGCAAACAACCAACAAAAAGCTAGAAATCATTAGATCCAGAAACTCGAGAGCGCGAAGAATCGAAGAGGGCATCAAAAACCTCATCAAAATACTAAAATCCATGGGATTGGACGGAAGAGGGAACGACGGAACTCACCCTAAACGCTACCATCCTATACGTCACCTTCGCTTAGCCCTCCCCTTCCTGGTGAAGCGCTGGCGGCTGAACCCAGGAACGAAATAGCGGTGTATTTATAGCGTGTATCTATGGAGCAGGATGGTTGGTGTTGGGGATCGGCTACCCTAATGGGCTAGGTAATGGTCGAAGATGGACTGCTAGGCTTTCCTTTAAAGGGCCCATTTCGTGGTCCTGGTTCCACAAATTAGGTGCACTTCGTCTGGCCTGCACTTGTCCAAGGGGTCGCATTTTAACCCAATCCCGTCCTCCTCGGTATCGGGGTAGAAATGTTCGCAAGCAACATTCCACTTGGCTTCCTCAAAATCACTTTAAAAAAAAAAAAAGAGGAGGGTAAATTGGCCCTGTGCACAGGTAGAAAATCCAACTTCTATCACAGTCGCAAACATAGCGAATGGCACTCTTCTCTTGCACTAGTGGCACGTATACATCGCATATACCAAAAATAGAGCATATATAGAGCACCTCAAAGAACAACCGGAGGCCACATTTGGGCTTGGTTCATAGCCTCCATACCGAATCCAAAACAGGCATCATATACTTGAGGGGCATGACTTATTTAAACCTATGAAGCTACTGCTAGTACCACACAAGATGAGGTTAAGGGTGCAGTCAACCAGAATCCAAATTGCCATATGAATAAATGACTATATCCTCCAACATATTTTATTCGTGGGTAGAATCAAAATTAAAATTGAAATGAGATTTGAATACTAGAAAAAAAATAAAGATTGGATTTTCAAGAATTGAAGTTTTTCCTACCAAAAATGCTACAAAGGAAAATAAAGTTAGAAGATAATAATGTTTATATTAATGAATAAGTTTTTTCAATTTACCATACACCATGAGAAACAAGCTGCATCAATCCAATAAACTCCACCCATCAATCAAGCAGGCAAGCAATACTGATCATTAACTCAAGACGCTTCAGGTTAATTCATCTACACACAATTAGTGTTAACAAGTAATCACTCCAGCCATCACCATGGAGGCTTCAACTAGGATTCTGTTACCGCAACAGGATACAGTAAGAGCAATCCTCCATGCTTTAATGTGAGAGGAAAGAATCATTTGCTTCAAATTATAGTCGCTTATTTGGTGCAAATCCAAAGCTTCTAGAAAACACCTTCAACAGTGTACGGATGCCATAGGAACTGATGGAAGGAAAATAAAATTTCAAGAGGGAACCTGTCAGCCCAGATATAAATTTTTCTGGTATTTCGTTTCTTTCATGTCCAAGAGATGTTAAAAATAGCGAGAACAGAGTTATAAAGGCCTTCCCATGATTCTTTTCCACCACGAGATAAATCAAAACCGAATATGGAGAGTGAGTAAAATACGGAAGAAACAATTGCAGAGTCGAAGTAGATATGGGAATTTTAATCAGTCGTTGGTTGCTTACAATCATACTAACACACAAAACATCTGCACCGGCTTACATATTGAATAAATAAATTCTGATTGTTTACAGAATTTAATATACTGGGTGAACATATACAGTATAGGTTTCAAACTGCAGCTTGTAAATGAATCACCATACATCTGCCCCTTTTGTTGCCCCTAGAAGAATAGCAATTGCAGCAAGAATAGCCTGTTCAAGACATGCCAAAACTTAGATTAAAAAAATTGTAATTTCATTCCATTCTCATAGGAAAATAGAGTTTTGAATCATAAATACATTGAGAAGACAATGGAAAATCAGTCTTGAGAGAGACTGATGCTGCCATCTACCAGGATTGACCATGTTGGAATATCAATCTATTAATATTTAGTATCGTAAACACCAGCAATTGTTGCCCATTAACTCAAGAAAGCCTATATAGGCTGACAAGTTTTTATGTCAGTGGCTCAGTGCAAACCGTTTGCAGAACCTACCTACACAAGTTCTATGCCCACTTTTTGTATCTTCCCCTTGTCCATTTTGTCTTCCCATAATAGGCTGTAAAACCACAACATAAACCTAAATTTTCCAATAACGACCACCTAGTTTACATATAATGCAATCAATGAAATACCAACATGTCATAAGTTCTGCCATTGTAGACCTGGTTTACATCATAAACTAGTATCCAACTTCAGAAAGTGCAAGGTTGAATTAGAAAAAAAGACAGGCTGAATGATGTTCCAGAAGTTGCATGTTATTTTACTGAATCAAGGAAGAGACACCATCAAAGCACTTCATATGACAAATTGCTTCTGGGCTAGCCAAGCCCTCCAAACTTGGAATAATGTGCTCCATCACAACAGCTAGGCGTTTGGGTAGGGAAGGGGTGGTTAAGGGTGTGATGAAATTGAACCTTATTTGCCAAATGGAAGGGAAAGTACCAGGCCCACCAGTCAGGGAAACACAAGCTCGAACACCCTTGTGAATTAGACATTGTCATGGAGGCCTGTGCTATGGTCCATTCTTCTCTAGTAATCCTACTAACTTAATCTTTTACAACAAGTTAAGGTACAAGCTAAAACTATGGGCAGCTAAATACATCTTAAGATAAGATAATCTTAAATAGTGAAGCCTCTTGCTTATGCACTCAAAATCAAAGAGGAAATGATAAACAATGAGCCCATGTCCACCTTGTTGTGACATAGGTCAACCTATCATTAAACCAACCAACCCCCACCCCAGAAAATATACACAAATGACCTGTCAGCTTCAAGGACAATATTATTGTACTGATAACTACAACTATCAGATGCAATCAGATATGGATGACAATATAGCTGACATTAAGTTGGAACAACTTTCAGGGACTATGTCATTATTTTCTCCTTGTGAAGCTCTATCACCAAATAGTTTAACAAGAAACCCCTAAACAATAATCTTTTAACCAACCATGAAAATTTAGTAATGGAAATGCCCATCCTCTGGTAGAGACCTCCCACAAGCATCTTAAAATCTCAATCATAATCAATCATGCTATAACATAATAGTTTAATAACTTCGGTTTATGATGGTCCTCTAGCCAATGTATGTGCATGAAACATTGACCACCTTCAACGTTAGCTTCTTTTTTTCTTAACATTGACCACCTTCAATGTTAGCTTCTTTTTTTTCTCTAAATGTTTCTTAAAGAGGTCTTACAATGTTTCGGTTAGAGTAGGAAGAGAACAACAACCGTAATTTTTATTTTCTAGAAAACCTAACTCATTGGCGCATTCCAGGTAGTCCTGTAAATGGAATAAATGTGGATCAAGCCGGGGTCTATGGACATCCAGTAATCAAACATATTAGCCAAATGACAATCTGAATCCAGATATCTGAAGAATCAGCCTTCCAATCCATAAACCCAATCCAATTAAACCCGCTGTGAGAGGTTTGCATCACAAATAGGGGGATGGGTTATCACTTGTTACCCATATCCTGTGGGAGATGGTGGGAAATGCAACCAGGGTAAGAAGAGAAAAGGAAGGAGAAGACAAATGCCACATATACATGTGGCCGGTTAGCAAGCAGTGAGCAGTGGATAGGTGCCACATAGGGCTGTTACCTCCCCTTGCAATCATGGTGGTGGCAGGGGAGCTCAAGAATGGATTCATCATTGGATATTGATTGATAGTTTATATACCGTGATAACAAACCCAATTTGGATTATTATGAAATCAGATTGAAGTTGCCGCTGAGTAATCAAATACAGGTCATAAACAGACCAAAATGGCAAAATTGAGTACCTAATCCAACTAATTGAGTGGGACTTTGATCGCAGCTGAGCTCTTAATGAGGATGAAATCCAACAACAACACAGTTCCAAGACATAACAGACATCCAAACAATTCTCTACATATACAGGCACAAACAGAATTCCTCAAAGCTCACCACAGGATTACAGCTCTGGATCACTACAAGGCAAATACATGTATCGCACAAAACCTGACTTGGCCTTCATTAAAATTACTTATTTAGTAAACAATGCTGGTTCAATTGCATGATTATAATCACAAGGGCACAAGATACATGTTATATTTCAAATCTAGCCCCCATAGTCATGTGTTCTATGCCCACTTGTATCACTAGAACAATTTATAAAATGTCCGGTTCCATTTCATTAAGAACATGCAAATTTTGTCAATTTCAAGGTCGAAATAAATGGTTGCAAAATTAAGAGATGTGAACTGAAACAAAGGTTCTACAAAGTGATGATTTGCTATCTCACTGCTGTAAATAATGGTCCATTAAAAGCTAAATTAGAGGATGAAATAACCATTTCAAAGTAAGAGAAATTTGAAAACTGGTTGGAGAAACAAAATGGTAATTACAGATTACTCTTTACCTTGGTCATTTTTAATCCAGTTTCATATAAAAAGGCATTCCACAAAAATTGCAGCAAACATAATGTAATGTGATTCATATCAAAGGCCATGAAACATAGAATTTTCTGCTACATATACTCTAGTTTATGGGGTTGTTTCATATCCTTTTTTTAATGAAATTTCTTGTAGAAGGACGAGGTTCAATTTCGAATTAAATTTTCAAGTACAAGTACTTAGATATAAATATCCATTTCAGGCAGGTAGATTCTCTCTATGCAGACCTCAAACACCATAGTTTTTGTTTAATCGATTTTTTCTGAAAGATTGTCAAGAAGATTAGTTTTCCAGTTAAAACATATTGACAAGTAAATCAAAAGCACACCTTATGACAATTGATAATTTTTCATTTTCTTAAAGTCCTATGGTCCAAATCAGGTAACCATACTACCAAGGAACTTGTTAGTCAAACCCTATGGTCATATTCTCAATTAAATGATAAGGAGCTGTGGAACATAATAGCAGTTGAGTCTTTTCTCTTACAATATGACTCAATTATTGATATGAGCTCTTAAGTGTCATGATTCACACCTGAGCACGATCACAGCAAAAATTTCCGAGACCAACTTTTTTTCTTCTTCCTAAATCAGATTTAGAAAGATACCTGGAATTATGATGTAACAGTAGCAGTAGTTTATTTCAGCCACACATGGATTTGGTAATAAAGCATATCCACATATTTCGAGTATGTTAGAAATTCTCATGCAACTTGAATAAAACCAAATGCCATTTTGCAAGCCGTTCTGTGAGTATTGATGGAGGACAATGGTTATAAAGGTGAAGGCATCAAAATGAAAATGAAGCTAACAGCAACTAAAATCTAGGTCAGTGGTATAAATAATGGATATATAAGCAAAATTCTGTTATTCCATATTTTACTCAGATCAAACAAAGCATGAACACATAATGAAAGTAATCAGAGCAAATATGACAGAAGCTTTACACAGGAGGCTAGATTATATTTGCTACTTACAGCAATAGTGCAGGCAATGAACCCTGGTTTCTCTCTGTAATCTACTCTGACACAAAGAAGAATGAAAGCTCCAACATACCAGGGAATAGCAGCAAGAAAGAAGCCAATGATAAACCTTTCAAAGATTCAAAAAAAAAAAACATTATAATTAGCCACCCACTTATATTAGTAAACTGCTTGAATCAATGCTTTTAAGTTTCAGAAGAAGCTTGAAAAAGAGGAGGTTAAGCAGCAGACCAGCAATTACAACCAGCAAACAACAAAATTCTACAGATCTAGTCATCAAAAGCATCAGCAATAGTTAAGAAGAATGAAAATTGTGATTACTTACAGAAACCAGCCAATACCAATACCACAGCAAGGAAGGCGTGGCATTCTTAAAGGTCTTCCTTCAGCAACGGTAGCATAGCCTATAACAATCAGAAAAAACAAAGAAAATGGTCACATGCAAGCAGACAAACATCTATAATTTTCCTCACATGATAAATAGTTATTTATTCAAGAAATACGCCCAAAGTCTTAAAAGCAAGATCATGGGATAGTTTGATATGTTCATCCCAAGTGCAAGCAGCAACCAAACAAAGCTTGCTTTCATAAATCATATGTGGAAAAGTGTCCTGTTTTTTAAGATTCCAAAATACAAGACAAGTTCCCTATATATAAATATGCACTCAAGCATGAACACACATACACACACACACACACCTACATATACCACTTAAAACATTAAACTTTTGCAAAGAACAATGCTTGGAAATTAACAAATTATGCAAAGCAAACTCTGAATTGGAGAATGAGTGGAAATAGAATAACCAACTTGTGAATAAATAAGGAGCAGATAATCCTTGATTTTTGAAACCTCAGGAAGTTGATTTTCTTCCTATGTCAGTACTGTCGAAGAATTGATTTATTTCACAGGATAATACTTCACCATTTATGTGGATAAAGAGATGAAGTTGGTCTCTGTGCTTTAAATTATCTAAGTGTTGGAACTCTTTGCTAAGGCTTTCTTGGTGGCTGAGTGAAGTGACTTGAAGTCTAGCTAAGCAGTACTTGGATTTGCATTCTTTGCAACAACTGCATTTACCTTGTTAAATTTTGTGGATTCACTTAAACAGATCATATTCCCATTTCAGATTCTTAGTAGGAATTGGTAAATAATGATTAAAAGAGGAAAATCATGCTTGCTTTTGGATGATGAACCTTTACAAGCATCATTAACATACTTTGGCTGGAAAAAATGTTGATCTGATTCATGAACAGTTTGAATTTGATGCAACTGTCAAGGCTTGGAGGTTTTCACATTCAAAAACGAACAGCAGCTTGGAAATCAGCTAGATAATGAACTGTCTAGCAATGTATAGAAGACCTAGCTATATTCTAGGGGAACAAATCACTGGTTTTCCATATAAGTTCACTTGTTCATTAGCTTCAATATTTCAAATGCCTTTGACCTATATTACTCAGAACAACAAAAAAAAAAAATTTTGAAGTCTGTTGCACATTTAGTGTGCTATGAACTACGCTAATCATATCGTGGAGACAGGCAAGGAGAATAACAAAACAAAAAGGAAAAAGGGAAAAGAACATGTACATACAATATTTACGTGGTTTGGTCTATTGACCTACGTCCAGGGGTAGAGACAATGCAAAAGTTTCAATATAAAAAACTGGAGATTACAGAGTATAAGGTTTCTTCTCAAACCCTAGTCCCCAATTCACCCGATCTTGAGAACACTTAATAGCCCACTTCTTTTCGGTTTACAAGAAATATACATAATAGGATAAGAAGATTTGGACTCAAACTGGTGTCTTATAATAATCAAGTAATCCCTTTTTGCCTCTCTAGAGCTTGTAAACTCAAGACATGCTCAGACAATATCAAAATCACATCTTTAACTTCTTCCTTTTGAAGTCTCCAGTGCTGAATTCCCTGAAAGAAATGTTAGTATTCGGAATAACCTAGAAAGGCATGGCATCATATGTCAGTGAAAAAGCTTAAATTTGATCAGATACAGAAGCAGAAAATCATACAAATTCCTGAACCAATTCAACCCTAATTAATCCAACCCGACCGTGCTGTCACCCCCGATGAATCAAGAAACCTGGGTTATCATCCGATCCTCAATTGTCCATCAAATTATATCAAAAGACTCTCATTTCAGAAGTAAAATATACGTCCTTATCACAATTTCACTCATTCCCTATCCTAAAAGAACCCAAAACAATAGCAATTCTCGCTTTGAAGGCTATTCTTCAAAAAACAACAGAGATTCAGACCAATCAAAACAGAAATTTATCTAGAATTTCGTGCGTCATCTAGGGTTAGACATACCTGGAACGGATTGGTAACCATGGGAATAGTAGGGAGGGCCGGCAGAATAAGGAGGCGGAGGATAAGATGTCGGGGGAGCCACCCCAGGCGGAGGCGCCGGCTGAGGGAACCCGATCGCCGGCTGAGGATAGCCCGGGGCGCCGCCCTGAAACGTCCCGTACTGCTGGTGATGGTCGTGATGACCGACGCCGTAGTGATCGTCGGTGATTCCTCGGCTCTTCCCGTCGCCTTCGCTCATTTTCTCTTTTTCTCTCTAGGGTTTTTTAGGGGATGGTTTTCTCTTCTCCTCCTCGCCCCCGGCGTTCGATCGGAAGATCTTATTACCAAACGTTTGTCTCTGTATAAGAAATCTTCGATCGGGAAACTCGCGGCGGGTTCTTAGCAGTGGTACACTTCCCAAGTCTTATCCCCAACCACTTAAAAGTCGGGCTGAGATACGATTCACGCCCTCATGGAAGTTTTAGTTTTGGTTTGAGTTCCCGTTTTGCCCTTCTACAAACGCCATTTTGCGGCGAGCTGCACTTGTGGGGAATTGAGTTGGGAAGCATGTTGATTCCCTTCATAATAGTCGGGACGCGAATCACCCGCGTCTCTTCCCTGCTCCCGATTTACCATTTGATGACGTGTCAACATATGTTGCGAGGACAACTCGGTGGTGGGCCATCAGCAGTTTGAAGACATGGATATGACACGTCATCGTATGAGAGATGTTAAGTGCTGTGGTCCATGGAAAGATGACCACCGTGATAACAATTTTAGCAAACCCTTTGGATATCTGATTTGGTTGGACCCGTCTCAAGATGGACACGATAAATATGAATATAGAGTATTAATTATAATATAAATATAAATATTTATTAATCTAATTCATATCCAATCTATTGCCATCCTCAGAGATATTATCTTTAAATTGCTGATGTTTACTAACTGAATTGTAAACTCTGACTTTTGGCTTGGGAAACATCAAGCTTCAAAATGCATCAGGATCTGCTCTGTAGTCTGCTGCAAATTTGGGGTTGGGGATCACAATAAGATGCACAGGTGAGAAGGCCTGGAAACATTCATGTATTTCTTGCTGGATTATTTGTGATCCTCTTATATGATTTGATTGTTTCCTTGCACCAAGTTATATATGCAAGACTCCAACAATGTTGTTGACGCTGTTAGCATTGGGTAAGAGGAACGAGTATTGGAAGTCATAATAAAAATTATATCTTATTTAGTTAAATTCTTCTTCTAACGAAGAGAAGGCATTTTGTAGGGTTGGTTAGAAGAGAACTCCTTCACTATGATAGTTTGGATTAATGGTATGATTAAAACTCATAATTTTTAACTTTTGTTGAGCCATATTTTGCTAATAAAAGCAACTTTAAGTAGCATACTTATCATGAAGGAAATCAAGTAGCAGACTAGTTGGCTTCAGGAGGGAGAATGAAAGATATTTGCTGGAAGGTGAGTTTTGTTGTTCCATATCAATTGAATCTACCAATTATGGCTCATGCTTATGGCATGTCCTATCTTAGATGCTAGTTATAATGTTGTATGTTTTTATTTTGTTTTTTCTTTGGGCAACAACCTCCTTTGTAATTATCAAACAGAAAAAAAGACAGGATATTTTGAAATATATATATTATTAATTATGTAAACAATGGAAAACTTTTAGTAATATGCGATATTGCAACAATCCATATATACTTTCTTCAACATTCACCTCCAAATGTGCAAAATAAGTGTACCATAATTATAAATTTCCAATACATTTTCTGTACACATCACATGATTATTCTCAAGATGCCTCACCGAGCTTTTATCGTTGAAGAGGAATCCTATTGCTGTTGTCTATGTTTATGTCCACAAAAAATGCAACATTCCAGATAAACCTCCCAAGCATTGACATTGTTTTTGTGATAAACATTCTCTCAACAAACCATAACAGTATTGCAGTATATTTGTGTGTATGTGTGTGTGTTTGGATGAGGATTTTGTAGAATATCAAATCATTGATCTTATGGTCATATATGCAGGCAATTACTTTATTCAACATGATGATTGTTCTTAATTTAGAGGAATATTATATAGGATGGGTAACTCCTTTTTATGGCTGTACCCAGTCTGATGGTGAGCTTGGTAATACAAGTGTAACATGTCAATAGTTACTCTCTTTGATTGTTTAAGATTTCAGTTCTACACTAACTATGCTCAATTTGTTTGTTTGAAGAAGGCTGAAGCTTCAGAAACATCTCTTATTTCATCTAGTGTGATAGACATGCAATAATAAACATCCACCAGTCACCGTGCATCCAATACATATAGTTGGATTGAATATCGAACCAAATATGTGTATAAATATTTCATTATAAACTGGTTTAGGAATCAAATAAAATGATGACTTTGTTTCTAGTAAAAACAAAGAGATCTCTCCGTGTAATCGTATCAATTTGAGGAGGTTCTGCACATACAATCCCCTCATCCAATAGATGCACCCCAGGCTATATATTTATCAACAAACAGAAATATAGTTTACAAAAAAAAAAAAAACAGAAATATACAAAAATAGAAAAGAAGAGGAGGAGGAAACTACATGGTTTTCTCAGGGTCCCTCGTATAGAAAACAATGTTTTTTTTTTAAGTATTAAAAAATTCTATTAGGATTACTTCTTGCATGGTCTTTTATATAGAAATTATATATCAAAGTTGACTGAAACCATAAATCAATAGCACTGACATACGGGCAGCTCGATAAGCTCAATTCAGGGACGGCCGAAGAAAAAGACCATCGAAGCTCTTGCCTTAGGCCCCCGCCCCCAGGCCCCCTGCTATCTCCCCCTCTCCGCCTTCACTCCGGCAAGGTCTCCCTCTGTGCTCCGCCCCTAGGCCCCCTGCTGAACCAGTGACAAGACGAACAACAGGACGCCTTCGTCCTAGAAGGCCCCCGCCCCCAGCCCCTAGGTGGCTCCGGCACCTCGCTCGGCCAGCAAGAAGATGAATGGCACCAGGACAAAGAAGAATAGCTGAGCGCGTGGTCGGTTGGTCACCAATAGTGAGGAAGACAGGTCACGAAAGGACCGAAGGTCTCCGCAAGCGGCACGACGGCAGACGATCTTTTTTTTTTTGTTTTTCGAAAAGCCCCCACCCCCAGGCCCTCCTGCTCGGCCCCGCTCATCGGAGGCCCTGAGCGGTCACCGACGGCCGATCGGAAAATCACCGATGGCAAGGAAGAGTGGAAGGTCCGTCGGCCTTTTTTTTTTTGTATTTTTCAGGCAAAAACACGTGGCAGACTGTAGGCGGTTACTGTGCGCGGTAGCATGGGAAGAAAAAAAAAAGGGAGTCGAGCGGTGGGTGGCCTGCTTTATTAATATTGGCCAATTACCGATCTAGTCCGCTAAGGCGCCAACGGTCATTTCTTTTATAAAAATAGATTGTTTTCTTATGCTTTGATAGAAATATTATTAATGATTCATATTTTACACAGCATATACAGCTCCACAAAAATATAGAATCTTGTTCAATTTTTGAATTTTTTTGTTACCTACTTTTGTACTCCTTCAAAAGGTTTGTAAATTCTCAAAACTGGTTGAGGTTGCGAAGTATTTGATGTTTTGTAGTTTGGATCATTCAATGTTTGTAAGTTCAGCAAGATTATCTATTTTTTTTCTAGATTAATATAGTTCTCCTTTTCTACAAAAAAAATATAATTTTTTTTTTAATTTATAATATCTATTTCTTAATTCTTCTTTTATTATTCTCTTTACTCTTCTTCTTGATAATAACTCTAACTCATATTTTTTATACTTTGCACTCTCGTACAACAGTATTCAACAATCAAATACTATAAATTAGTTGATTATTCATCTCATTTGCAATCAGCATTCAATAATTGAGTACTATTATTCTAATCTTTATATATTTTTTATTAAATTTAAAATTTATGTTATATTATTATATATTATCTCTATTTTATTTAATAGTTGATTCATTGAATTAAAAATTTTGATTGTTGATATTGTATTAGCTATTTAAAAAATATAAAATAATTATAATAGTTAATTTTTTTTGATAATTCATAATAAAAATTTAAATATATCAACTCAAAAATATGAATTTGATTATTCAAAGCTTTAAAAAAAAATTGAAAGTTTAATATAATCTCAAAAAAAAACTCTTGATAATTTTTTTACAAGTAATAAAAATAATAAATCAAAAAATATTGATGAATATTCCTTTAATGAACAAGTTAATAATCTTTTAGAGTTAGATGATAATGAAATATTAGAACAAGAAGAAGTTAATGAAGAGATTCAAAATGATCCTCAAAGTCATGGTGAAGAGAACTAATCTGTTAATTTAAATGATTGCATTTCTAAAAATATTTATATTGCAAGTCAATGGATAAATATTGATATAAATTTGAGAGATTTATTAGTAGAAAAAAATTCAATTAAAATTGATGATATAGATTTTTCTAAAGATGAATTCTCAAATTATTTTTTTATTACATACTATATTCAAAAGTTGGCAAACGAAGAAAAGTATGAAAGAAGACGGCTAGTTTATTCAAAAGACTTAGACATAGTATTTTATTTTTGTTATAAATTATTTAATTCTGCTTCTAGTATAAGTAAACTAGCTAATATTGGCATTAGAGATTGGAGAAACCTTAGTGCTAAGCTTAAGAGTCATGAGATGAATAATAAGCATATTATTAATATGAGTTCATAGATTGATTTAGAAATGAGATTGTTGAAAAATAAAATAATTGATAAAAATATTCAAGATCAAATAAATAGAGATGAAGATATTGAAAAAAAGTATTATTAAGTATTCTTGCTGCAGTAAAAACTCTTGATAAAAATAATTTAACTTTTCATGAAAAAAATAAAAAGATCTATCAAGAAAATAATGAAAATTTTTTAAGTCTAATTGAAATGATTACAGAATTCGATCCGATGATGCAAAAACATATTCGATATATTAAAGACAATAAAATTCATACTCATTATCTTGGACATAATGTATAAAATAAATTGATAAACTTGTTAGTAAATAAAATTAAAAATAAAATTATTAAAAAAATTATAGAAGTAAAATATTTTTCAATAATATTTGATTGCACTCTAGATGTAAGTCATCAAGAGCAAATGTTTTTTATATTGCGATGTGTAGATATTTCATCAAGTCTAATAAAAATTATGAAATATTTTTTTAAATTCTTAAAAGTAGATGATACAATCGAAAAAGATTTTTTTGATGTTATTATGGATGAAATAAAATATATTGGACTTGATATTAATAATTTAAGAGGATAAGGATATGATAATGGATCTAATATGAAGGGCAAACAGTGAGGAGTGTAAAAAAGACTTTTATATATAAATCTTAGATTATTTTATACACCATGTAGTTGTCACAGTCTAAATTTAGTACTTTGTGACATGATTAGTTCTTGTACTAAAGTTATATTATTTTTTGGTGTAGTACAACGTATATATTCACTATTTTCTTCTTCTACTAAACGATGAAAAATTTTATAAGATAATATTTTTGGTCTAACTCTTAAATCATTATCACAAACACATTGGAAAAGTCATATTGAAAGTGTTAAAGTAATAAGATTTCAAACTTTATAAATAAGAGATGCTTTATTAAAATTAGCAGAAGTTAGTGAAGATCCTAAAACTAAAAGTGAAGCTAATTGCTTAGCAACATATGAGCTTGAAAAGTTTGAGTTTTTATTGGGCATGACTATTTGGTATAGTATATTATTTATTGTTAACTCAATTAGCAAAAGTTTATAATCAAAAGATATGTATATTGATGTTGTTATAGAACAATTAAAAGGTTTTCTTTCTTTTTTTGAAAAATATAAAGAAGATGGATTTGCATCCATTATAATTTTTTCTAAAAAAATTACATCTAAAATAAAAATAGAACCTAAATTTCATGATAAATGTATCATTCGTAGAAAGAAATAATTTGATGAGGATGTTGATAATGAAATAACAAAATCTTTTGAAGAATCATTTAGAATTGATTATTTCTTATATATAGTAGATCAAGCAATTTTTTCACTCCAAAATAGATTTGAATAATCTAAGATATATAAAAATATTTTTGGTTTTCTATTTAGTGATAAAAAATTGAAGTCATTAGACAATGATAGTTTGAAAAAATATTGTCTTAATCTTGAATATTTCTTAAAATATAATAACTACTCTGATATTGATGGTTTAGATTTATTTTCAGAGCTAAAAATTTTAAAAAAAATTATACAAGTGGAAGATAACAGTCCAATGGACGTACTCAATCATATAAGACGACTCAACTCTTTTCTAAATGTATATATTGTTTTTAGAATAATATTAATAATTTTAGTAAGTGTTGCTTCGGCAGAAAGAAATTTTTTAAAATTAAAATTAATAAAATCTTACTTAAGATCAATAATGTCTCAAGAAAGATTAAATAAATTGACTATATTATCAATTGAAAAAAAAATGTTAGAAGAACTTGATTATAAAAATTTAATTAAAAATTTTATATCTTAAAAAAATTAAAAAATAAAATTTTAATAAAAAATTTATATAAATTTTAATTAAAAAAATTATATTTTAGTATTTAGCTTTAGATCTCTAAATATATTGAGCCATTTTTGACTTAATTAATCGTTATCCAACAATGTTTCTTGGATACCCCTTTTCTGTGGCTCGGTTAAAATAAACTATGATGCTCCTTGGAATAAAGGTATTGCGGGAATGGGCTATATTATAAGGAATCATAAAGGTAATGTGTTATGTGCTGGAGCACGATGATCTCAAACAGCTACTGTACCGATAGCAGAGTTGCAAGCGGTATGGAGTGCCATGGTCATCGCAGTTCACCATTTCAAATTCAATGTTGTTTGGCTAAAGGGAGATACAACAGTAATTATTAAATGGATTACCAATATTTATAATTTTGTCTCCGGATTGATTGAAGCAGAGCTTCTTCATCCACTATTCTCACATATTAAACATTTCTTAAACACCTTGGATTTCTTTCTCATTACTCGTTGGCACAAGGAAATCAGCCAGCGAATGGATTAGCTAGGTTGATGATTAATACAAATTTTTCTTCTGTTTCTTTATTGTCTTTTAGGCTCTAGTTTCAGCTGATATAGCCAGGCGCCGGGGAGCGTTTGTATTGGAGACAAAAAAAAAAAAAAGAAAAAAAAAAAGATTATTAATTGATTGCTTATATCAAATTTTACCTTCATCTTTCGTGACATCTTTTGTGTCCATGTTTCTTCTCTCTTCATGAGGGGGAGGATCTACCCAAATGGGCACAACGTACAAGAGGCAGACAAGACTGGACGCAGGACAGCTGTGTGAGAGCCCTGGTCACCAATCCCCGGCCCACAAGGTCACACGGTGGTCGGCGAGAACGTAGACACGGCCTTGTCATCGTGCAGACAAACCAGCAACCAAAGAACCAGAGGCTATTTTACCAAAAAAAAAAAAACTAAAAGCCATAGCCCATCTCTTCCCATCAACTTTGTCCCCGATGCATCGTTGCAACCACGTAGAACAAAATAACATAATTTTATTATGATGATTATCATAAACATCTCAATTAGTACTATATCATAAAATATTTCAAATTTTCGGATCATTAATACGACCACCATATGAGCTGAGGAGTCCGTCTCTATACTGAGCTGAGACGTCCGTGAGATCTAACTTGTATATGAGCTGCCCTCGTCACCTCAGTCGATTTATCTCTTCAACGTATGCGACAGCTGTCCATTTTGAATAGATAGGATCTAGCGTAACTGTCTTCCCTAATCTCACGAGAGCGATTAAGAGCTGAATTATCTCGTCCAATTTGGCATGTCCAACAGTCTGACAATCTCGAGATCGTGCGATGTCATAGCAACAACCTAGTTGTCCGATATCCTTCTATATAAACAACTAGAACCCTGAGGATCTAGATAAGTCCAATCAAATCCCTTTCAGAGAATTCGTTGCTGCTTCTTTGTTCTCTGCTATTCTGACTTGAGCGTCGGAGGATCCTTATCGAAGCCACAATCTCCGGTTTGAGACTTGTCTTGCAGGTCACTCCAACATCAGTATTCCTGCACTAGGACCAAGCGTCCATCTTCCGACCTCGATTGATTTCAGCAGCAACAGATAGAGGAAGGGCTTACATTCGCATTCATAGTTCAAAGACGGATATCTTCCCGGCTTTTCAATACCGCCGCTTTCCGACAGGCGACCAGTCAGACTAACAATCAAGTTCAACCGCTAGCGTCGGAAATCCCTTCGGCGGTTCAACCGGTCTCCCTCCACCAGTTCAATCGGCCCAACCGATGTCAGTCATGGCTGACCAATTCGGTCAGCTATTTCAACAAGTTCAACATCCAACGACCGCAATCCAAGCAGTCCAGACCTTTCCTGCACTCTTTCAGGTGATGCCACAACCTCCCCAAGCTGTCTCTGCACCCACTACAGCGGTGCGTCATATAGTTTTCTCGATAGTGCCGTCTGTCCCTTCCACAGTGGTGCCTCCGTGGAATCCTGCTTTGACTGCGGCCCCACAGCCACCATCTCAATCAGAGCCGCGATGCCTCCTCGAAGTCCGGAGAGGAGTTTGACTCATCAAAATCACCCTAGGGCCCAGTAGCCGGTCAGACAGCGATCTCCAAGCCCACAGATGGGCTATGACTCAATCTCCGAACGTCGATCTCTCCTGTGCTCCGAGGCTGATACCATCTGTGAAGTTGATTTTGAAAAGCGATTTCAGGAGCACAGCTAGCAGTTAGGTCAGAAAATAGAAAATACCCTCAATAATAATGGCTCCTCAATACTGCCCTACGAATGATATAACAGCCAGTCACTTTTCATCCCGAGGATTGTGCTGGAACCACTCCCCCTGCACTTTAAACTATCTCAGTTAGAGGTTTACGACGGGACCACCAACTACGTCAATCATGTGAAGACCTTCAAGGCAGCCATACTCTTTCAGGGAGTATCAGATGCAATCTCCTATCGAGCGTTCTCTCTAACCCTTAAGGAGGCTGCTCGATAGTGGTATTCGAGTTTGAGGTCAGCATCTATCCATTCCTTTGAAGACTTGTGCAGGTCTTTATCAGTCATTTCATCAGCAGTCAACGATAGTAGAAGCGGTCTGACTACCTCCATACCATCAAGCAAAAGGAAAATGAGTCGATCTGCTTTTTCATGAATAGATTCAACGTGACGACCCTGAAGGTCCAAAATCTAGACCAGTCGACCATGATGGCCGTGATGATGAGTCATCTGCTGAAGAATGATTTGAAAAAGTCGTTAATTAAGACTTATCTTGGGGATCTCTCGGATATGCTTGTCCGTGCGGAGAAGTATACCCGCATGGAAGAAGCCTTTGCCAATGAAACTCTTGCCGGTTCAGCCACGATGAGATCCAATAAGGAGCCTCATCCAAGATGAGAGGAGAAAAGCCATCAGCGCTCCCAATCTCTACCCCAGAGATGGAATAATGGGGGTCAAAATCATCGATCCCGAAGTCTTCTGAGAAGGGTTCGACGACCATTACCTCTTGGGCAGTACAATAACTACATGCTCCTAACTGATCCTTAAAGTAAGATGTTGTTACAAGTGGGGCCTGAGTTATCTGAGCCTCGGCTGATTAGAATAAGGTCAGAATGCTGTTGAGATCCGAATAAATACTACTTTTACTATCATGACCATGGTCACGATACTGAAAACTGCCATCAGCTTCACGATGAGATCGAGAGGCTTGTCAGGCAGGGGCGACAGAAGCATTTTATCCGGAGAGTGACCCTCAACGTCGAGCTCCAAGAGTTTAGTAGCCATCCCCTCTGCCTCAGCCGCAGCAAGTGTCAGCACGGCAGGAGCAACAGCAGGTCGGAAGGCAAGTGGCGGAGGAAGAGCGACCCATCCAAGGAGAAATCCACATGATTATCAGGGGGTCATCTGGATTAAGGGAGTTCCTCGGCTTATAATGCCATCCTCGGCCGTTCTAGCTTGTGGACTTTGAAAGCTGTCGTCTAAAGCTATCATCTGATGGTGAAGTTTCCAACCAAGCATGGAGTAGGATAGATCCGAGGTAACCAAGCTATGGCTAGTGAATTCTTTGCTACCAAAATGAGAGTAGAGAATCAACCAGCCCCGACAGCGATCCAGCCCAAGCTCCCGATAGGCTTGGATGCTACGGAGGATCTGACTGATGGCTGCCCCCAACTAACCGAGGGCCTTTTAGATGTCCCACTAAGAAAAGAGAATCTGAGTCGGATGGTGAAAATCGACTCATGTCTAGATGAGGCAACCAAATGCCGGCTAATTAATCTTTTGCAGGAGAATGCGAATCTTTTCGTCTGATCTGCCACAGACATGCTCGGCATCGATTCTAAGGTGATATCCCATCACCTAAAGATAGACCCAACCTATCGGCTGGTAAAGTAAAAGAAGTAGAGTTTTGCCCCAGAGCATCAAAAGGCCATCGCTTAGGAAGTCGATAAACTGCTCAAAGCCGATTTCATTTGAGAGGTCATGTACTCGGACTGACCAGCACACAAGAACTTATTGGCTAAAGCAGCTCGATGGAACTCTAATTTTTAGGCCATAGAACTCGACAAACCTCTGCATATATTATCAATAATGTAATAATATTTTTTATGAAAATAAAATTTACAGGGCCATCAATTTGTGATGGGCGTCCGAGTCCTCCAAGAGTTGCCTCCCCCTTCTACTTAAGAACTTGAACCATAATTACGGTCAACTAACGAGAGGGTTAACTTATAAGACCCTCGAGAAGACTTCGATGACTCCAAGACAGAGCTAACTTACCAGACCTCTGCAGAGCCCGAGTCATGCGAGAAGCGGAGGGAGACCCTTGAGGAAATCTTCGAAAGGATAACTAATCAGACCCTCAGAATACCTCTTGCGCGAAGACGAAAAGTGCTAGATGCCGTAAGCACAAGATCGCCATAGGTACATAATGCCACTTGTGAGGGATAACAAATCAGGCCCTCGAAATTCCTCTCGCACAAAGATCAGAAGTGCTAGATGCCGTAAGAACAAGATCGCCACAGGCACATAACACCACTCATAAGGGATAACCAATCAGACCCTCGGAATGTCATCGAGAGTGCGAGATGCCGTAGGCACAAACTCACCGCTAGCACACACTGTCTCTCACGTGAAAATGAGAAGTGCTAGATGCCGTAGGCATAAGATCACCGCAGACACATAACACCACTCGTGAGGGATAACAAATTAGACCCTCAGAATGCCTCTTGTGCGAAGATGAGAAGTGCTAGATACCGTAGGTATAAGATCACTGCAGTCACATAATTTCACTCGTGAGGGATAACTAATCAGATACTTAGAATGTCTCTCGCGTGAAGATGAGAAATACTAAATCCCGTAGGCACAAGATCGTCGAAGGCACATAATGCCACTCGTGAAGAATAACTAATTAGACCCTCAGAATACCATCGAGAGTGCAAGATGTCGTAGGCATAAGCTCACCGCTAGCATATATTGCCTCTCGTGCGAAGATGAAAAATACTAGATACCGTAGGCACAAGATTGTCGGAGGCACATAATGTCACTCATGAGGGATAATTTACCAGACCCTCGAGAAGACCTTGGTGACTCTGAGGTGGGGCTAACTTACTAGACTCCTGCAGAGTCCGAGTCACATGAGAAGCGGAAGGAGATCCTTGAGAAAATCTTTAGAGGGATAACTAATCAGACCCTCAGAATGCCGTCGAAAGTGTAAGATACCATAGGTACAAGATCGCCGCAGGCACGTAACGCCACTCATGAGGGATAACTAATCAAATTCTCAGAATGCCTCTCGCATGAAGATGAAAAGTGTTAGATGCCGTAGGTACAGGATCGTCGTAGGCACATAATGCCACTCATGAGGAATAACTAATCAGACCCTCTAAACGCCACTGAAGAGCCCTAGATGTCGTAGGCACAAGATCGTTGTCGGCACACACTACTTCTTCAGAAAAAAAATAAAAAGATGGACAACGTATGGCCAGAAGCATTATTTCAATAGTACTTTCGCCTGAGGCATTGTCTCAGACTCAGGAGTAGGGGGTAGTATTGAGGTGATTAATATGATGCCTCAGATCCATGGATGGCCAGACTATATTCAAGTTGCTCTAAACTGCTCTAAATATATTCACTTTAATCGAAGTTGTCCTAAATATATTTATGCTAAAGCTGAGCTCTTTGGCCAGCTCAGTATTATCTCTCTCTAGATGCTCTAATCAGTACTTCAGTAAGTCGATCTCCTCCTTCTCCATCGTCGAAACATCGAGGTTGGAACTGATGAAGCTCGTCAAACATTGGCCCACATGTACAAGGGATCTTAAAGTATCGACAGATCACTCCTCCCCCCTTTATTCGTTAAGGAACAACCTCTCGACTGGTGGTAGGAGGTTCCTCAAGTACTCCATTATGGATTGAAGGTTCTCTCTTGTGGATGGAGCATGAGGCATTGAATCTAAAGGTCCTACATGAGAAGTGAATGCAAAAAAGCGCCCAGCAAGAGTAGCCATCTCCAGAGATTCTTCAGTCTCCATCATCATCATCGGATCCTTCTCCGAATTGTCGACCACCTTCTCCATCTATGCTATCTCAGTCGGATCTTTTTCAGAGCATCCCTCGGCACTCATTTTCGATGCTGTCTCCATTAGTGCCTCGTCGATCAAAATTTTTTTTGGAGAATCCTGCATCACGGCTTCCAATGGTGGGAATGTGAGCTCAACGACAGGTGCGGCATGTTTTTCCTCTCCAACCGCAGGTTCCATTTCAGCAACCGAAACTACGACCTACCTCCTACAGTCAGAATTTGCTCAAGTCTCTTCATGTGCTGTGAATCCATCTTGCTCCAAAAATTGTGATGAATAATCAGCACAAAAGAAGATCTGTGACTACCTATGCCTTCAAAGCACAAATTTAAAGGAGAAAGAAAATAAAAAGCCACCGTAAAGTAATTAAAACCTCGAAAAGACCATCGTCTAGTGATCCCATCAATTATGCCCGTCCGAGTCAGTCGCATTAGGCTAACGTCATGTGCTTTAAATGCAAAAGGCAAACGTGAATGCGGAAGCATGTGGCATTGGATCCAAGATACTTTTAGAGTACTCATTTCATCTGATTCTCAGACTCAGGAGCAGAGGGGTAGTGTTACGATGGTTATCGTGAGCACCTCAGATCAGCACTATATCATAAGATATTTTAAGTTCTCGATCATCAACACGATCGTCATATGAGCTGAGGAGTCCATCTCCATACTGAGCTGAGACGTTCGTGAGGTCTAACCTGTGTGTGAGCTACCTTCGTCACCTCAACCGACTTATCTTTTCAACGTACGTGATAGTTGTCTATCTCGAATAGATAGGATTTGACGTAACCGTCTCTCCTGATCTCACATGAGCGATTAAGGGCTGAATTATCTCATCCAGTTTGGCATGTCCAACGGCCAAGCAATCTCGAGATCGTGCGATCTCACAGCTAACAATCTAATTGTCCGACATCCTTCTATATAAACAATCAAAGCCTCGAGGACCTAGGTAAATCCAATCAAGCCCCTCTCAGAAAATCCGTTGCTACTCCTTTGTTTTCTGCTGTTCTGACTTGAGCGTCGGAGGGTCCTCATCAGAACCACAACCTCCGATTTGAAACTTGTCTTGCAAGTCACTCCAGCGCCAGCATCCCTACACTAAGATCAGACATTCATCTTCCAACCTCGATCGATTTTAGCAGCAACAGTTTTAATAATGTGCACACTTGATAATACTGCTTGGCTTGGTGTTGGGTCCTAAAGTGTGTCCGCTTCGTGATTGAAATCAGAATGGATTAAAATAGAAATTGAAAAGATCATATTCTCCGACAAACTTAGTTTATGACTGAAATTGAAGTCGAAATCAAAATGAGATTTGAATATCGAGAAGATGTTAGGATTGTATTTTAGAAATTGAAGCATCCTTATTCCTCTTTAAAATTGGAATGGAAATAGAATAGCTCCTATTGGGGCAATTGGACCTGCTTTCCTCCCGATTCACGGTCGGCCATCCGAATATGTGTTGGTACCCTGTAAAAATCCATCAAAATCGGACCGCTGAACGAGTTTCAGTTTCAACTATGATATCTACAAAGCTCATCATCCGACTTTTTATCTATGACAAGGGCACAGGCATCTGACTATCAGTCGATACATCAACAGACGGTCGATAATTTTCAATTGACTTTCCTGATGGATCCAAATCAACCATAATAATTCGATCGACTTCATAATCGATGACCACTTAGTATATCAGAGTCACCAATCGATGGTCAGTCAGTATATTACAAGCACCAACATATAGTCAGTACGCCCACATCACCGACACACAGTCGGTATATCAGAAATCACCAGTGCAAAAAAAATGCATAACAGCTACTTGTCATGATTATTAGTAGACATTAACTGCCCACTCCATGATCACATAGTGGCGGAATAAGCAGGACCTCACGTGCCAAACCATTATAGATAGTTACACCCAAATTGCCTATATAAAGAGGAGGTAAGAGAATAGAAAGGGTAAGACATTTCTAGGCTATTATTTTGCTGAAATCTACTTTCAACTATCTTGTTGACTATTCTATATTGATTTAGACATCGGAGGATCCCTACATGATACAGCTCCGATCAATGTGGACTTCTTTTGCAGGTTGCTCTTCACCGGAGTCAAGCACAGTCAAGGATTGGCCGCAACAACTCTTAACCAAATGAGTAGAATGGGAGTTATTCATGCCCATTTCCATTCAATAATCCAACTCTCCCAAACCTAGTATAAGTAGATCAGAGATTTATATTCCCTTCAAAGCTTGGTTGCAAGGATGACAAATCCTACCATCGTTAGGATTTGAGATCAAGAACACTACACGTTTTTATAATGATGAGAAGGATTGTTGTTAATCTTCAATGCTGGAACCAATAAACAAGCATCATCATTTGATCAAGTCCACAAAAGCAACAAGTTTTGTTTGCAACGTATACATGATTTATTGAACGAAATCAAAAAATCATGCAGATCTTCAAGTCCCATTCCCTTATCTTTTTTTTTTTTTTTGCATGTGCCTCTGAAGCAAAGGGTAACTATTTTATTTCCGTTCAAGATGGACTGAAGGTTGAGTCCAGATTCTCCGACCTTTTGCAGTCAATCACCAACACGGATGCACTTAACAATGTTAAGTCAAGAATTGCTGTCATGTACTGCCAAAATGCATATGTATCATGCACAAAATTTCTTAAACTAGAGAACGTGTTAGCAAAGATTATGTTTCACTTTTTATCGAGAAAAAAAGAAAAAGATTGTGTTTCACCAGTGACTCGTTCATAAAACAGTATGTTGTATTTTTTTTTTTTTCCCTAGTTACTTCACTAGTTTCTTTTGATATTTGTGTCTAATTGATAAAATTTTACATATTTTACAAGCATTTTTCATTTGTGTCCCTAATGTCCCATATTGGAAAGCCATCCTTACAATCCGCTCTAGGAGACATCGGGATTAGTCCACATTGTAGGTTTCATCAGAGAATCTTTTAGAAAAGATTCTTGACTAACACATCTTCATAATTTTTTTTAAAAAAAAAATCTATTTTTTTAAAAAAATAAAATCTCTATCTAAGATTTGATCAATAAATTTTTTTTGATTAAAATAAAGACGAAGACGGTCCATATTGTTAAATCAAAATTAAAGATAAAAATAGTATGGATAATATCTGATTAGATATATTTTTGTATCCGAATCAATTCGGATATAAATAAAAATTTGAGGATTCGATTAATATTTATATTTATAAAAAAATAAATATAAATTTGGATAGACAACTATTATATCTATTTTTAAATATCTGAATCTATCTGTAATCCTATATAATTTTATATAAAATTTATTATTTTTTAAAAAATATAATTATATAAGCATGTTATTAACTTAATTTATATAAGCATGCTATGACAGATCTTAAACAGATTAAAAAGATTATTTAATTTAATTCGATCTGAATAATAAATAAATTAAACAGATCAGATATCTTAAATTTAAATCTAATTTAAATATTAAATAGATTAGATAGATAGATTTATTTATAATTTAAATTTATTTAAAAATTTATTTAATTTAATTTTAAATTTATTTATGATGAATCATATATAAATTGAAATAATGGATCAGATCATATATTATCATATTTTATCAGTCCTGCATATCACCCAGTTTGATCACCCCCCAGTTCTCGGAACTCATGTTGCTTCTCGTGAGACCTGCACTATCATTAATTGGATCAATTAATAAATTCCAGATATAACCCAATAAACTGAGCGATGATCGGGATAAGTGATATTTAGCATCTTTGTGATCATTAAACCAGGAATTCTGCGTGGGGGTATTTTAAAAAAACAAAAAAGATTTGTCCGTGAAAAGATGCTTTACCTCACATTGCACTTTCCCCCTAGTCCATAGATTCTATATGAAAATAGTTGACTGATTAAAGGACATTTGATGACTGATTGGTACATTTTTATCTTTCATGTATTACACCAATCTCGAACTATTTCAAAGAACCAGGCAGCTGGGTGGCAGGTGTAACGAGGAGTGTTGGGAATGCCCATCCATGCCATCAGTCAAGATTTCTAACTTTCTTTTTGAAGCTTCTTTTCGTTCAATTAATATCATCGATTCAGAAAAATCAATGGACCCGCCGTTGAGCATTCTAACTGTATTTCAGAGACATTTGATATGATTCCATGGTAAGCTTGGCCACATCCAAGACTTGATCATCAATCAAAATTATGAAAAGATATAACTCTCTAATCTGACAGTGTTGCGGTCAAAGATTCATGGTTTGACACATGAGGTATTGTCCGTCCTAATTTATGGATTTCATGATTTTGTCCTTCAAAAGACGTCTTACGTAGGAAAAATGATTTCTTCGTGTACAAAACAAAGTCTCTCTTGACTCATAATCAATATGGAACAAATAATATCCTCTTTTCTATACCACAACATACCTCATCAATCAAGGAGGAGTCTGTGTATGAATGAGAGGTGTCCTCTTCTTTATTTTTATCATAGATTGGTGTACGGGCAAGAGGAGCCTCATAATTGCAGAGATGGTTCCCTATCTAGCACATCACTATTGCAGGTATTGTCCGCTCTGACTTATAGACCTCACAATTTTATCCTTCAAAAAGTACCTCACGTAGAAAAGATGACATCTTTTTATATAAGCCAAAATTTTTTTTTGACTTACAATCAATGTGAAATTAATGATACTTTCCCTTCTACACTACAACAGATAGAAATAAAATAACATATCAAAATTAATATAGAAATCAAAATCTAATTATAATATAAATTTTATCTTAGTAATAAATTTCTATCTTTTTTGAGTAGAAGAGGAATCTATCTCAAATTTTAAAATGATAGACCTCAGTGGATTTTTGTATGTATTGTCGTGAAGAAAGAAAAAGATTTTTTTATACTAAATATTTTTACCAAAAAAAATATTTGATCTAAATTTGGAATTGCAAACTTTGCTGGTATACATAAATGATGATTTGTGTAATAATTTATAAAAAATTAATAAAAGTTTAAAAAAAGATTAAATATTACTTTTAAATTTTTTTATTTATTAATATTTTTTGAAAGAATTGAGCATATCGAAGAATTACTTTTTTTTTTTTGATCGAGCATCAATTTTTAAATAATGATGATGATGATTGTTTGATACTCTGATTCACAAATCTTATCTTTATAATATATATCACTACAACAATACCAGACAAGTACATGTGTACCTATATGCAATGGCTAATTGCTTAATTTGCTAACACCATGCTTATGGTAATATTTACACCACATCTAAACTGAAGACTGCAATCCGAAGGACGATTCACTAAGGTGCAAATCAAAATAGCAAATGTGCAAGCCGAGTGACCATGGTATGGATCGAGGGGAATGAGAGCTATTGGCCAAAGACGAGGTCTTTAAGAGTAGAGTCCATAAATGATCGTTGGTCCGCAATGGCAACTATACATTTATAGGAGTGATCGGACTACCTATTATGCATAGAAATAGTACTCCATATGGGACATAATAATAAGAACTTATACAAAATAGGTGATGGTACCAATTTTTCCACCATCCATGTTGTGAGAGGAGAGCTAGCACCATATATCATATGTGATAATAGTGGGCTATATGATATACAATAGCAATCATTTATCAATAAAGTAGGTTATCCACCTACAAAGTAAATAAATCATTTTTTCATCAAGTATAATAATCTTTTTATTTTATTCTTAAAATACTTCTAACCCTATAATAATAATAATATATTATTATTATTATATTTATTATAACATAATATAATTATTACAACCAAAGGCTAATGGCTCAGTACGTGAGGTATTATCCGTTCTGACCTATAGGCCTCACAATTTTGCCCATCAAGATTCTAAGCAGAAGGTGCCTTCCTCCTTATTTTTACTATAGATTGATGTACAAACGGAAGGAACTCTACAGTTGAAAGGGTGGCCTCCTACCTAATGCATCATTGTTACGGCCAAAGACTCAATGCTCAACACATGAGGTAATGTCCGCTCTTGCCTATGAGCCTCATGGTTTTGTCTCTCGAGATTTTAATCCAAAAAGTGCCTCAGAAAGGATGGTCCCTTCCTATATAAGTCAGAATTTTTCTTGATTCACAACTAACATGGGACTAATAATGCCCTCCCTTGTACACCACAACAATAATATTTTTAATATAATGTATAATAATATTATAAAATATCTTATAATATATAATATATTATTATATAAAATATATTATACATTATATATTTTTATATATTATTATATCATATAATATTAGTATTATAAATAGTGTGATTAATATAATAAAAGATATTATGAAAAATATGGATAAATCTTAATAATTTACTGGCTTATAACCCCATGCGATGTATGAAATGTAATTTTTTTAAAATAATATTTGATTTTATTTATCTATTTTATTATATCTATTTTATAAGTATTTTAAAAATAGTTAAAATAATTAAAAAATTATATTTTGTATATAGTGTGCATTATAAGCTATATGACCAATCTTGTAAAGATCCGAGACTTGAATTATGATGAATTGAGTTGGATACTAAGTTTAATATCCTGAAGAGACCTTGAAAGTATCTATATATCTGATCTACAGACCATCACCAACCCCCAACCATTTTCCCTCCCAAAAAAACCCCACAGGAGATAGGACAAGCAACATTGTAATACAGTATGTTGTTGATTTTATTTTGAAACCTAGAGTACAAATCCAACTTAAATCTCTTCTAAGAACCACAAAAACAATCTGTAATTCTTTTCAGAGTAATAACTCTGTAGAGTCCTAAATCCTGTCAGCTATGAAGAAAAAATGAAAGCAAATACATGAACAAATGAAAGGTTTACTATAATTACCCCCCTCCCCCACCCCCCGGGGCCCAAAAACGGAAAGAAACAAAAAAAAAGGGAAAAAAAAGTGACATTTTACATTATTTTTTTTTTCACACATGCAAAGTTACACAAGAAACTTAACTAAATCATAAATAATCTTTTATCTTTCTCAAACAATGATCCAAATCATAATCCAGAGTCTATAAATACCCATCTTAACTATAAAACATCCACCTAGATAAAGAACTATATTTTCTATATTTTTCTCAAGCAATGATCCAAATCACAATCCAGAATCTATAAATATCCTTCTTAATCATAAAACAGCCATCTAGATAAAGAATTATATTTTCAGAAACTAAATCATTCACATCTTGCTGTTTAAAAAATTTAACTTTTTTTTTCTCTTTTTTCTTCTACCCTCTCTCTCTCTCTCTCTCTTTGCTTTCAGAAGCAACTCCAAATTTCTAGCATGAACCGCATTCCAAATACATCACAAATCAAATAAGAATTAAGCTTTACAACTAACAATTCTAATTTTAGTTTTCTCTAAGCAGTAAATCTAGGTTTTTCAAGTAGTGCACCAAACAACGAAACCCATATAATCAAAAACCTTATAAACCCAGTTAAAACTCCAAAATTTCAATCTTTCCAGCAAAATCAAATCATTTGCCAACCTACAACTCCAATGGAAACTCACCTCCATATATAT
>NC_025998.2:11766294-11914657 GCF_000442705.2 Elaeis guineensis | reverse complement strand
ATAGTTCTTTCCTCTTGCCTCTCATGTATATTTAACCCCTCTTCACTCAAGTCTTTACGGAACTCAAATGCCCACTCACTTTCCCTTTCTCCGCTTCTTCTGTCTTACGAATTCGAAGCTAAAAGCATCGCAAACGCCGCCGTCCATGGGCTCCGACGCCGCCTCCACCGGCCCCCTCCACATGCTCTTCTTCCCCCTGATGAGCCCCGGCCACATGATCCCCATGGTCGACATGGCCCGCCTCTTCGCCACCCGCGGCGTCCGCTCCACCATCGTCACCACCCCCCTCAACGCCGCCAACCTCCGCCGCACCTTCGACTCCTCCGCCGGCCGTGGCCTCCCCCTCTCCCTCCACGTCATCCCCTTCCCGGACCCCGCCGCCACCGGCCTCGCCACCGGCAAGGAAAATGTTGGGTGGATGTCTGGCCAGGACACCATCTCCCAAGATCCTTTCAGTACCACGCGATGCAGCAGGAAGAAAGAAGAACCAAAATAAAAGGAAAAACAATCAAAATACGTGGATCAGCCACAAAAGGGCTCGCCTCCACGGGGCATGCAAACTTCACTATGAAAAGAAAATTTTACAAGAGGAGACCTCACCCTCAACCCTTGTACACCCAATTCTCTCTCACATAAAGTTTCCCTCACAAAAGCTCTCTCTCTCTCTTGGAGACCCCCTGAACCCCTGAAGAGCCTGACGACCGCTGTCCAGGAGCCTCCTGCTCCTTCTCTCACAGCGCCCTCGCCTCTCTCTCTCTCCACGGTTCGTACGGCCTTCGGCGAGAAACCAAACCGCCATCCTTCTCTGCTGTGTCTCAGGCCTTTTTAAAGGCTTAAACAGACTTTAAACCACGATTAGAGAAGGATTAGGAATCCTAAACAAAGCCAAAAACCCTCCTGACCGTCGGATCAAGACCGGGAGCGTCCTCGACCCTTAGATCGTGCTCCGGTCCACGAAATAGGGCCGTGGACCGCGAGAAACGCGTGGGAATCGCCCACGCGGTCCACAGACCGCGCTGTGGACCACCCGGTCCACGGTGGACCGGGGATGGGCCAGCAGGCCGCTGGGTCGCGCGTCCCGCACGGGCCTGGGCCTGGGTCGCGCGTCCCGCGCGGGCCTGGGCCTGGGACGCGCGTCCCGCGCGGGCCTGGGTCGCGCGTCCCGCGCGGGCCTGGGTCCCGCGTCCCACGCGGGCCTGGGACGCGCGTCCCGCGCGCCGCCGCCTGCGGCCGCACCGCTGCCGCCCGCCGCCAGTCGCCGGCGGTCCTCCACCGCCTCGATTCTCGTGCCGACTTCAAAAGCTCGTATCTCCTCCATCCGAGCTCCGATTCAGGTGATCTTGGTCTCGTTGGACTCCGTTTTTCGCCGCGAACCTCGCTGTGGGCTCAATGTGGGCTGAATCTCGAGGCATCAAATCCTAACAATCTTCACCTCGACTCGATATTCGGCCTCCTCCAAACTCCGAGAGCTTCTGGATCTCCTCGCCCCCATGCCCTGGGGCAATCGCCTGCTGATCATGGATGGGCAAACATGGGAGTCGAGCTAGGCTGCTCGATCCCATCTCCGTCGTATGCTGTGCTCCTCCTGACCTGAGACCTGCTCGGGGCATCATCCTGCGGCAATAGGAATCTTACCTTGCGACGTCGCCTCTCGTCCTCCCGAGTCTCCTGTCTCGTGCCCGATCCGCCTCCTGGAGCTCCACCTCGCTCTGGGCTCCACCTGGCTCCCGATGCTCTACCTCGCACTGGGCTTCCTGCCAGGTAATAATGTCATCTGCTCCCCTTCTTCCCCTCCAGCACAATCCTATCGCCGCGTAGCACCCTCAGGATTCCTCCACCAGCTACCGTCCTGTAGCCTCTCGAATCCAGTCTGCTAAGTGAGATAAGATTCCGCCTGAAATCGGGTATGTATCGGACCTCCCCCAATCTCCTCACTGCACCGTCATGTGTCCTCCAGCTGACCGTCCCAATGCCTCTGATCGCACAGCTCGATCCATTCGGCAGATATACAGTGCTCTCACTGTTCTCCAGGGAGTCAAACTGCTCCTCTCTGCAACACACATGATAGGGGCATGCAGAATCTAATATCCACTGCTGGAAAGAAGTAGATACCTCGTCAGATATCTCCAGGACATCTCCATCTGAATCGCTGCCGGCCGTCGCTACAGCAGCCACCGTCCGATTTTTCAGTTGAGGGCAATCTCTGGCTAGATGCCCCAACTCCTCACACCGGTAACACCTGGTTTTGCTCAAGTCCCTCCTGGACTTAGACCGCCCTCGTTGCGATCTCCTGTCGCTCCGTCTACCGCCTCCTGCACCTCCAGAAGTCACCAAAGCTGAGCTATCGACATCTGAGCTCGAAGCTGGGTTCTCCCTCCTGAGAACCTCGTTCTGGAGTATCGCCGCGGTGACCTCGTCCATCTTGATAGTGCTTTTCCCCACTAGAAGAGCAGTCACCAAGGACTCGTACGAAGAAGGAAGCGACGCCAGCAAAACCAGCGCCCTGGTCTTCTCCTCAACGTTCTCACCAACACTGAGAAGGTCGGTGAGGATCTTCTGGAAGTGGCTCAGATGCTCCTGCACGCTCTGTCCCTCAGTCATCCGCAGTTGGTAAAACTGCCTCCAGAGGAAAAGAGTGTTGGTGAGAGACTTCGTCATGTACAACTCCTCGAGCTTCGACCACAGCACCGTCGGGGAAGTCTCGCTTAGCACATGGATCACCACCTCATCCGTTAGGTACATGCGGATGGTACTCACCGCCTGCATCTGTAGCCGTTTCCAATCCCGCACCTCCATGGTGGTCGGCTTCTCATCGCACAAGAGAGCATCGATCAACCCCTGTTGGATGAGCACGTCCTTCACCCTTGCCTGCCACAAGGAGAAATTGCTCTTACCATCGAACTTGTTGATCTCCATCCTGATTGTTCCTGTTTTCTCCATCTTCAGTCTTGCTCACCACCACTGCAATCTGCGTCCTTATACCGCCTTGCTCTGATACCACTTGTTGGGTGGATGTCTGGCCAGGACACCATCTCCCAAGATCCTTTCAGTACCACGCGATGCAGCAGGAAGAAAGAAGAACCAAAACAAAAGGAAAAACAATCAAAATACGTGGATCAGCCACAAAAGGGCTCGCCTCCACGGGGCATGCAAACTTCACTATGAAAAGAAAATTTTACAAGAGGAGACCTCACCCTCAACCCTTGTACACCCAATTCTCTCTCACATAAAGTTTCCCTCACAAAAGCTCTCTCTCTCTCTTGGAGACCCCCTGAACCCCTGAAGAGCCTGACGACCGCTGTCCAGGAGCCTCCTGCTCCTTCTCTCACAGCGCCCTCGCCTCTCTCTCTCCACGGTTCGTACGGCCTTCGGCGAGAAACCAAACCGCCCATCCTTCTCTGCTGTGTCTCAGGCCTTTTAAAGGCTTAAACAGACTTTAAATCATGATTAGAGAAGGATTAGGAATCCTAAACAAAGCCAAAAACCCTCCTGACCGTCGGATCAAGACCGGGAGCGTCCTCGACCCTTAGATCGCGCTCCGGTCCACGAAATAGGGCCGTGGACCGCGAGAAACGCGTGGGAATCGCCCACGCGGTCCACAGACCGCGCTGTGGACCACCCGGTCCACGGTGGACCGGGGATGGGCCAGCAGGCCGCTGGGTCGCGCGTCCCGCACGGGCCTGGGCCTGGGTCGCGCGTCCCGCGCGGGCCTGGGCCTGGGACGCGCGTCCCGCGCAGGCCTGGGTCGCGCGTCCCGCGCGGGCCTGGGTCCCGCGTCCCACGCGGGCCTGGGACGCGCGTCCCGCGCGCCGCCGCCTGCGGCCGCGCCGCTGCCGCCCGCCGCCGGTCGCCGGCGGTCCTCCACCGCCTCGATTCTCGTGCCGACTTCAAAAGCTCGTATCTCCTCCATCCGAGCTCCGATTCAGGTGATCTTGGTCTCGTTGGACTCCGTTTTTCGCCGCGAACCTCGCTGTGGGCTCAATGTGGGCTGAATCTCGAGGCATCAAATCCTAACAGAGAATCTCTCCGCCGTCCCCACCGCCCACTTCAACACTTTCGTCATGGCACTCTTCCACTTCCAGCCGCCCTTCGCGGCCCTCCTCCGCGACCTCCGCCCCAACGCCCTTGTCTCCGACTGCCTCTTCCCCTGGACCGCCGACCTAGCCCTCGAGCTCGGCATCCCCCACCTCATTTTCCACGGCGCCGGGGCCTTCCCCCTCTTCGTCCTTACCAACCTCGTCAACTACCTTCCCCTCGACCCCTCCACCGACTCCTTCATCATGAACGGCCTCCCTCATCCGATCCGCCTCTACAGAAACGGGCTCCCGGAGCTCGTCGACAACTTCTTCATGCTCAAACTCCTCCGCGAGGCCGAGGCCAAGAGCTACGGCGTTGTCGTGAACACCTTCTACGATATGGAACCCAGCTACGTCGACTACCTCAAGAACAAGAACCTTCAGGGCATCAAGGCCTGGAGCGTGGGCCCGGTCTCCCTCTGCTGCCGCGCCGCCGAGGGGCGGGCTGAACGCGGGGATCCCCCGGCCGACCGGGACCGAGTGCTAAGCTGGCTCGACTCCAAGCTGGCCGTCTCGGTGGTGTACGTGTGCTTCGGGAGCCTGTGCCACTTCAGCGGGCCCCAGCTGAAGGAGATAGCACTAGGGCTGGAGGCGTCGGGGAAGGCGTTCGTGTGGGTGGTCCGGAGGGAGGCGGCGGAGGATGCGGCGGCGGAGGCGGAGTGGATGCCGGAAGGGTTCGAGAAGCGGGTGGAGGGGAGAGGACTGGTGGTGAGGGGGTGGGCGCCGCAGGTAGAGGTGCTGGGCCACGCGGCGGTGGGGTGGTTCGTGACGCACTGCGGCTGGAACTCGCTCCAGGAATCGGTGTGCGCGGGGGTGCCGATGATTACTTGGCCCCTATTCCACGAGCAGTTTATAAATGAGACGCTGGTGGTGGACGTGATGGGGGTCGGGGTGAGGATGTGGGAGGGGTTCCGGCGGAACCGGCTGCAGGAAAAGAAGGTACTGGTGAGAGCGGAGGAGGTGGCAGCGGTGGTTGGGAGGGTGGTTGGCGGCGGCGGGGAGGAGGTGGAGGCGGTGGCGAGGAAGGCGAGGGAGTACGGTGAGGCAGCAGGGAAGGCAATGGAGGAGGGGGGTGCGACCTACGAGGACGTCACCGCTTTGATCCAGGAACTCCAGGCGAAGCGGAAGGAGGAGTGAGTACTCCGGCAACCGCCGACGGGCGGTGCTGGTGCCGTACTTTCGCTAGAAGACAGCATCTATTATGTCGTTGGATTTGGACTCGCTGTAAGATTAAAGTACCCGTTTGGTGTGTGTAATGAAGCGATCCCCTCTGTTTTTCCGCTACTTTACCCTCTTTTTTTTTTTCCCTTCCCCGCTACGTGCTTAGATACTTAATTTTTTATACTTACTAATGGAATATTTAACCAGTGAGAAATGCATTCATCCAACTGAGCAGATCAACAATTCTGCGCATCTTGCATTGCAGAGAGCTGCATGCTTGGATAGCTGCTGTGTATGAAGCCTTCCCTGCAAATCAAGAGCCCTTGTACAATTATTTAGAACAAATTTGATTTCCGTTCGAAATCGAAATCGAAATCAAAATCAAAATGAATTAAAATGATAATCAGAATGATTATATTTATTAAAATATTTATTTTTTATTTGAATCCTTTAAAAAAAAAATATTGGGATTGAATGTGTGGACAATTAGATGGATATGAGTGATGTGGCACTCTGTTTCTAATGTAAGTGGTAGGCAGCTACATGGATATGCAAAGCTTTCTATGCAACAAAACATGCATTGTATAAAAAACAGAGTTTGATTTGTATTCTCTTTGTTGCCTCTTTGCTAATTATTCTCATATCAGCTAATTATAGATTAAAATTATTTATTATGTCATTTTTTATCACTTATTATTAATATTACATGAAGAAAACTAGATATTGAATTTTACACATATTAATTAACTACTAAAGGTCTTTTAAAGTATCCATCTCCAAGATGATTTCAACGCTTTTTACTCGAGGTTCCTTCAACAGTTAAGTTCCTCTCATATTAGGAACCTACCTTGGACAGACCACCTCAGAACGGTCGAATATCTGGATTTAACTTTCATTGCATGGCCAGAATGACCTGAGGTTCCAACAACTAGAGCAAAATCTTAAGAGAACACTGTCGGCAGCGTATAAATGATAGAATTTTGTATCCCTCTTGTTATTTAAAATCTTACTTGGATGGGCTTTGAATATACCATGCTGTTTAAAGGTCTGGGTTCGCCTCTGGTGGTAATGGGTAGCTTATGTGCTAAAATTGCACTTTTTGCCTACTCTAATGGTTGATAGATATCGAGCTCAATTGCAAAACGTAGCTCTACTTATACAATAGAGTGTCTTCAGGCAGTGAGTTCCATTTTGCATGAACGTTGCATTCTTTCCACTTTATTGTGTTACGAGAATCTAACTTTCTTTCATTTTACTTCCATTTCCTTTTATTCTTTTCCAGGCTTTTTTTTTTTTTTCCTTCCACGAGAGACTCCATCTCATGTCTTTGTTCCTATTCGACTCCATTTCATAAGCCTCATGCTTGCTAAATACTAGCACCAGTTTGAAATATGTTGGGATGATTCAGCCGACTCTCCGATTCTGACCCTCGATCGGTCTGATTAGCTCAATCTGCCGACTATCAATCGATTGACCGACTGATAGTCGGCTAACCTCCGTCATCAACAAACTTAGCCATAACTCATTTAATCTCAGATCGATGACCATCAGCATATCAGAATAACCGATCGATGCTCATTCGGACTTTCACGATTATCGACATACGATCGACACACTTTATTCATCGACATATAGTCTGCTTATCAGAAACTGCCAGCGCAAAAAATATATAAGGGCCAGAACATGATCAGTGATGGATATAACCGCCCATCCCACGATCATATAATACCGGAATGAGTAGGATCCACGTATCCAACCATTACAAATGGTTACCAACTATTCGTTTATAAAAAGATAAATAAATAGCATTTGGTCAAGCAATTCTGAGCTAATACTCTATCATTCTAAATACTTATCTGCTGTTCACCACTCTCCACTGACTTAAGCATCGGAGGATCTCCTTCGGACACAATTCTGATCAGTGTGGACTTCATTTTGCAAATACTCTTCACCAGCAACAGGCGCAATAGGAGATTGGCCGCAACAGATTGACGCGCCAGGTAGGAGAGGAATACAAGAAACCATGGCTAAGACTAGAGCTCAACATTCAATAGAATCCATGAGGCAATCTTTCCATCGAGAAGATATTCCTCCTCCTCCCCTACTGGCAGAGCCCAGCTCTTCGCATCCTGTAATCACTACGAATGCACAAATTGCTGTCTTAATGCAGCAAAAGAAAGTGTTAATGGAGGCAGTTCACAGCCTCCAACAGCAACAAACACAATAACAGTAGCGACCGTCGATGGCTCATTCAGTGCCATCTAGGCACAGCCACTGTCCTCCACGGCATTCACCCTCTTCATCTCCAGAATGATGATCGTCTCGACATTCTCATCGAGTCGAGCAACCACATTCTCGTATTCTCATCACACCACCCATCCTTCGCGATCTCCTTCTTCTTTCCATGTATATAGCATCAAGAAGGGGAAAAGGCTGTGTGAACTTTCTTATTCTCCATCCTCAAATTCTTCAAAAGATTTTATCCCCAGATTATCTCAGCAACGGTGGCTCGACGACTATGAGTATAAGTTCAAAGAGATTGACTGTCAACTTGCCCGACTTCATATGGAAGGTCGAAAGTCCTCTACCGACTGCACTTCCACACTGTCCAATCTCTCTCTCAGTACATCCTGAACGAGCCAATTTCGTCTCGATTCAAGATGCCACAGATGGAGCCATACGATGGCTCCACTGATCCAATTGATCACCTGGAGAGCTACAAGGCTCTTATGATGATCCAGGGGGCAACTGATGCCCTCCTATGCATTGACTTTCCGATGACTATTCGGAAGGCTGTTTGAGCAAGGTATTCTAGACTGCAGTTGGAGAGCATAAACTTTTTGAGCAGCTCGAACATTCTTTCGTGGCCTATTTCAGCACTAATCGAAAGGTGCCACAGACATCAAACAGCCTCTTCTCCATCAAACAAGGTAAGACAGAGACATTGAAGGATTTTGTGGCTCGTTTCAATGTGACCACACTAGAGATCAGAGATCTCAATAAAGATATGGCCATATCGATCATGAAAAGGGGTCGAGGAGATCCAGATTCACTTATTCTCTAGATAAGATCTCTCTTGGACCTATGCTGAACTATTGGAGTGCGCATACAAGTATATTCGTGCGGACGTAGGCACTTTTGACCGACGTCAAACAGAAAAAAAGGTCAGAAAAAGAAGCAAAAGAAAAATAAAGCTCCGATCGAATCAAGTTGGTCAACAACCAATAAGTGAGCTTCACCTCGATGACGGAGTCCAAGGTCGAGTAATTTTGGCAACAAGTATGACTCTTATACTCCTCTTTCTGCTTCTCATGTGCAGATCCTAATGGAGATCGAAGGAGAAAGTATCTACGACATCCTCCATCGATGAAAGCGCCATCGAGGAGTTGTGACAGAAAAAAGTATTGTCGATTTCATCATGATCACGATCATGATACCGAACAATACATTCAACTTAGGGATGAAATAGAGGTTTGATTCGATGTGGCTACCTTAAAAAATTTCTATGAGATTGTCCGACTCAACCTCCCATTGATCAAACACCTTAGCCACAAGCTCAGGAAACGATCAACAATCGACCAATGGTAGGAGTAATCAATATGATCTCTGAACGATCGGACTCGGGGGCAACTTTTGAAGAAGAGTAGGCAAAGAAACGATGACTCAACAATGTAAATTTTTTTTTTGGAAGATGATGTTCGGAGAATACAAACTCTCCATGATGATGCTGTCATCGTCTGACGATGAGAGCAAATTATGATGTAAAAAAAAATTTAGTTGATAATGGAAGCTCAATTAATGTTCTCTTTTACTTGACTTTCTTTCGAATGCGATTATCAACTGATTAACTCAGAAGAGTCTCATGCTATTAATCGATTTTACTGGAGATGCAGTTATCATGGAAGGAGAAATTACTCTCTCACTAATCGTGGAAATAAATCCACAATAAAGTACTGTTCTCCTGACATTCACAGTTGTCCGAGTTCTGTCGGCTTACAATGTCATACTGGGACGATCCGAACTTAATGTCCTAAGAGCAGTGGTTTCAACATACCATTTGTTGATCCAATTTTTAATAAAAAATAGAGTCAGAAAAATATGTGGAGATCAACAACTTGCTCTCCTTTGCTTTCTGATCTCCACAAAGAATAATCAATCTGAAGACTTTTTGTCCATCGATAAATTGGACCAAAGAAAAAATGAAGGAGTGAACCAACCAAGCAACTGGTTTCTATCCCGTTGAAAGAAGAAGATTCCGAAAAGATGATCCAAATTGGGATCGCAATTGTCTGATCTGAAGCGACAATAACTAATGAATCTACTAAGAGCGAACGTCGACATTTTTGTTTGGTCAGCAACTGATATGTCAGGAATTCCTTCGAAGGTAATAACACACCGGTTGAATATCAATCCTAAAGTTAGGCTGCTAAGATAAAAAAAAAATTTTTTGCTCCTGAAAGGCAGAAGGTCATCGACAAAGAGGTGACAAACTCCTCACATCTAGCTTCAGCAGAAAAGCCATTATCCCGATTGGCTCGCCAATGTAGTGATGGTGAAAAAGTCAATGGAAAATGAAGAATCTGCATTGACTATACAAATCTAAATGAAGCTTGTCTGAAGAATGATTTTTTTTTGCTAAAGATCGACCAACTAGTTGATGCGACTTCGAGACACCAACTCTTAAGCTTCATGGATGCTTTGTGGGCTATAATTAGATTCGGATGGCATCCGAAAATAAAGAGCACACTGCCTTCATAATCGATAAAGGCATCTACTATTACAAAGTAATGTCATTCGGTTTAAAGAACGCCAGAACTACTTATCAACAGCTAGTCAACAAACTATTCAAGACACAAATCAGACGAAATATGAAAATCTATGTTGATGATATGCTGGTAAAAAGTCTCCAAACTTCTGATCATGTTCGAGATTTGAAAGAAGCCTTCAGCATACTTTGACGACATCAGATGAAATTGAATCCGACTAAGTGTGCAACCGGAGAAACTTCCTAAATTTTTTTTAGATTTCTTGTATCATAACGAGAAATTGAAGCCAATCCCGAGAAAATTAAGACTATCATCAATATAAAGCATCCAAGCTCTAAAAAAGAGATATAACAACTTAATGGAAGGATCGTCGTACTTAGCCGATTCATCTTAAGGTCGGCAGAAAGATGTTTATCCTTCTTCAAGACCTTGAGATAAGCAAAAGATTTTTTATGGTCAGATGAGTACCGACAATCTTTCAAAGATCTAAAAAGATATCTGGTATCTCCACCATTACTTACAAAATTAAAGGTCGGAGAAACTTTGAATCTTTATTTGGCGACTTCGACAGAAGCAGTTAGTTCGGTACTTGTCCAAGAGGATGAAAATCGAATTCAACAGCTACCAAGAAAGTACTTCATAATGCTGATGTGAGATATTCAAAGGCAGAGAAGATGATCTACGCTCTAATCATATCATCACAGCGACTTCGTCCGTACTTCCAAGCACATCCTATAGTCGTCTTGACAGATTAGCCATTGAAGGCAACTTTATATCGATCTGATACTTAAGGTCGAATAGTAAAATAGGCAATAAAACTCAGCGAGTTTGATATTCAATATCATCCACAACTGCCGATGAAGACACAAGTTTTGACTGAAGTATGGTAACATACAACATCAACCAGTGAGCCAGCGGACATCAATCATTACACCATGGCCATTATAAGAAAACAGTATTTTTACGATGGAATTATTTATGATAAAAATATTTTCATCGTTAATAATAGTATTTATGATGAAAAATTAAATACGTCATAAATAATAAAATATTTACTATGAAAAAAATTTTCATCATAAATATTTAAATATCAACGATGAAAAAAAATTTCATCGTAAATACAAGTTAATAGCAATAAATATTTTCATCATAAATAATGCATCATGTATTTTAATTTTAATTTTTTGAATATTCATAATGAAATTACTTTTATCATAAATAATTTAAGTATTTATGATAAAACATAAATTTTCATTGGTAATAAAGTTATTTCTGATGAAAAAATTTCATCGTCAATATTTAAAAAAAAAATTAAAAATTTAAAAATTATAGATTATTATGATAAAAATATTTCATCATAAATAAATAGTATTTATGATGAAAATATTTTTTCATCATAAATACTCAATTATTTATGATAAAAAATTTCATCATCAATATTTTAAAAAAAATAAAAAACTTAAAAAATTTAAAAATTATAGATTACTGCTGATAAAATTTTTTTATCATAAATAATAGAGTATTTATGATGAAAAGATATTTTCATCATAAATACTAAACTATTTACGATGAAAAATTTTTATTGATAATATTTTAAAAAAATAAAAATTTAAAAAATTCAAAAATTACCGATTATTTTTGATGAAAATATTTCATCAAAAATAATTTAGGATTTATGAGGAAAATAAGTTTTCATCATAAATACTAGATTATTTACAATAAAAAATTTTCATCACCAAATTTTTTTAAAAAATAAGAAAGTTAAAAAATTTAAAAATTATAGATTATTTATGCTAAAAATTTTACATCGTAAATAATTTTTATCACCAATATCTTATAAAAAATAAGAAACTTAAAAAATTCAAAAATTTAAGATTATTGATGATAAAATTTTTCATTGTAAACAATAAATATTTACGATGAAACCTTATTTCTGTCACAAATACTGAATTATTTACGATAAAAAAATTTTATCATCAATATTTCAAAAAATAAAAAATTTTAAAAATTCAAAAAATATAAATTATTTTTGATGAAAATATTTTATCAAAAATAATTTAATATTTATGATGGAAAAAAATTTTATCATAAATATAGATTATTTACGATAAAAAAATTTTATCATCAATATTTTGAAAAAAAAATTAAAAAATTAAAAAATTATAGATTATTTATGATAAAAATATTATGTCATAAATAATCGAGTATTTACAATAAAAAAAAATTATCATAAATACTTAATTATTTATGATGAAAAATTTTTATCATCAATATCTTAAAAAAATAAGAAATTTAAAAAATTTAAAAATTATAGATTATTAACGATGAAAATTTTTCAGCATAAATAATTGAGTATTTATGATAAAAAATTATTTTCATCATAAATACTAATTATTTATGATGAAAAACTTTTATATCAATATTTTAAAAAAATAAAAATTTTAAAAATTATAGATTATTTCTGATAAAAATATTTCATCAAAAATAATTTAATATTTATGATGAAAATAATTTTTATTATAAAAATTAGATTATTTATGATAAAAAATTTTCATCACCAATATTTTGAAAAAAATAAAAAATTTAAAAATTATAGATTATTTATGATAAAAATATTTTCATCATAAATAATTGAATATTTATGATAAAAATATCTTTCTATCGTAAATGCTCATTATTTATGATAAAAAATTTTATCATCAATATCTCAAAAAAAATAATAAACTTAAAAAATTTAAAAATATAGATTATTTATGATGAAAATATTTTATCATAAATAGTATATTATTTATGATAAAAATTTTATTTTCATCATAAATAATCGATTGTTTACGATGAAATATTTTATTGTCAATATTTGAAAAAAATAATATTTTAAAATATGAAAATTTATTTGATGAATATTTTCATTAAAATAATATAATTTTATTATTAATAATTAAAAATTAAAAATTTAAAAAAATACTTTCGATAGTGAAAAGGAATCAGTCTCTAAGTTTTTCTGAATCTATCTTATTGCTCAATTTTGTATAGGTTGTTAGTTCTAATCGAATCTAAGATCAGAAAATAGAAAGAAGATGATACAGGATTTTAAACGTTAAAACATAATCCACAAAAAGATTATTCACATGATGGTATGATAAGATAAGTTTACTTTTAAGGCTTAGATCCTGTCTTTGAATTTGAGTTTAAATGCTCTCCCCTTTCCTCTTATTTTACAAGGAATATTGCTTTTTTTCTATAGATCAGTGAAAAAAACTCGAGAGAATAATATTCTATAGGTTTTTACAGTATCAATATATCTTTCAAAAAATAAAAAATTTAAAATTTAAAAAATATAAAAATTATAGATTATTTGTTTGATTTATTATAACCATTCTCCTATTTCTATTTTTATTGCTTAATGCTCCTTTTGCATTTACATAGGTGAAAAGTATGTGGAAGGCCTTTGCTGGTCCTTCATATTATTTTTCAAGAATGCATTCATGGTCTTGATATGAGATGATTATTTTCACAGATACTCTCTAACTAGCTAAACTCTTATGATTGCTATCTAATTTAAGATTTATCCTGAGATTGACATACTCTTGAGCAGGTATTATCCTTTCTACTACGCTCATTTTATGTCAGATCTCAAGAGTCTTAGCTGCTCGCAGATTAAATTTGAGTTCGGATATCCATTCAAACTTTCGATCAACTCATGGCAGTGTTGCCATCAAAAAAATAAATCTAATTAGTTAGATTTTTTTATTATAAATTATGTTTGATTGGATCAGAATATCAGAGAACTTGCCTTATTTTTGTGATCAAGGAGAATCAAATTGATCCATATCATGGTTATCTCATATTCATCTCATTCTTCTGCACAGATCTGCAATCTTCATAAATCCTGATTGGCATGAACATATCTCAAGGCTGCTAGAATTCATGAATATACATGAGAAGATAGTTTTAGTGGAGAAATATTTTTTTACAGAAATTATTTACGATGAAATTTAAATTTATATTGCTTAAGATTATTAACGATGAAATCTTTCGTCGCCAATAATTTTTTTGGTAAATTTTTTTTAAAGAGAAAATTTTTTTAGTAAAATTTTTTTTTGAATTATTAACGATGAAAATAAAATTTTTGTTGCTAATAAACTTATTAATGATGAAAATACTTTTCGTTGCCATTTTTTTTTTAATTTTTTAATGGGTATTTTTTGAGGAGAATTATTGCGACAAATATAACTTTTTCATTGCTAATAATTTTATTAACAATGAAAATTTTTGTTTTGTCACTAATAATTTTTAAAGAAAAATTTTTTAGTGGGGATTTTGTTTTTGGCAGGAATTATTAACGACAAAAATCATTTTTCGTTGCTAATAAGATTATTAACGATGAAAAATTTTTATCATCAATAATTTTTTTGGAGATAAAAAATTTTTAGTAGGAAATATTTGTTTGGTAGAAATTATTAACGATGAAAATTAATTTTATCGTTAATAACGTTATTAGCAATGAAAATTTACGTCGCTAATAGTTCTACTTTCAACGCACGTCAAATCGACAACCCTTCATGTGAAACCGCACGAAACCTTTTTTCTCCCCTCCCCTCTTCCCTCTCTGCTCTCTCCTCTTTCCTTTCTCCGATCTCTCTCCCTCCCTGAGCTCTCCTCTCCCTCCCTGAGCTCTCCTCTCTCCGTGCTCTCCCCCTTCTTCCCGTCGGTGAGCCCCTCTCCACCATTGCCGCCGCAGTCCGCCATCCGTGCCACCTGTCGTCCGTCGTCCATCGGAGGTAAGGTTTTCAACACTTTTTTTTGTGTTGATCGGGCCACTGGGGGAGAGCCATCCATCGGGTGGACGGGGCCGTGGGCAGCCAGCGGCGCCATGGGGTCGGGGAGGGGTCAATCGGTGGGGAGGCATGATCAGCCGACAGGGTGGGGGTGGATGGAAATGGGGGCAGGGCGGGATGGGGCCGAGGGAGGGATGGGGTCGGAGAGGAGGTGGCCGACGGCGATAGAGATGGGACTGAGGAGGGGGTCGGTCGGTGGGGAGGTTGTCGCCGGCGGGGAGGGGGTCTGAGGCGAAAGGTGGGCAGGATGCTTGGGGGGCAGGATGGGGCCAGAGAGGGGGCGGTCAGCGACGACGGAGATGGGTCCGGGAGGGTGTCACTGGCATCGAAGTTGGGGCCAGGGAGGGGGCGACCAGGAGAGACGGGCCGGGAGGGGGCGGCGGCGGGGAGGGATGGGTGACAGTGGAAGGGAGGAAGGAAAGAGAGAAAGGAGGGAAAAAAAAAAAAAGGAAAGAAAAAAGGACTGGGGAGGGGGCGTGCCGTGGGGGGTGGCTCGTGAGGGGTGTGTGACGGCACCGACACCGTGAGAGCGGGGGTCGTGGGGGTCGAGTCTGGTGGTGTGGGATAAAAAATATTTAAAAAATTTATTTATTATTTTTAGATAAAAAATATTAAAAATAAAAATATATTTATTATTTTTGATAAAAAATATTTTAAAAAATAAAAAATCATCGATGATCTGAAATTGATGTATATCTACGATCTTTAATCGATGATTTGAAGGAGCCATAAAAAATGGGGTACAGACATATGATTCTACGAGTCAAAATAATTTTAAGTTACATGCTTGATTCTATGGACCATAAATAATTTTTCTGCATATAGAAACTTATCTGGATGGAGCACCAAAAGATATCACTATGTTCAATATGCAAAAAAGATGCATCCTCTTTATATTTAAAGCATGGATAGAAAATATGCTTCATTGATCATCGATGGTTTCTCCCTGGTAATCATTCTTGGAGGACCCATTATAATCAATGTTTTGATGGTAAGTCGACCGATGTCCGCCACCTAAGGAGTAAAGTGGAGCAGAAATTCTAGAACAACTTGAAGTCATTGAAAACGTCCAATTTAAAAAAATATCGGATACTTGCAAGTGGAAGCATACTGAAGCTGAACTAAATTGGACGAAGTGAAGCATCTTTTTCGAACTACCATATTGGAAGCAGCTACTACTTCACCATAATCTGGATGTAATGCACATTGAGAAGAATATTTGTGATAATATCATCGGTACTGTATTGAACATCCAGTGAAAATAAAAGATGGTACAAAAGCTCATCTTGATTTACAAAAATAAAAATTGATCGGAAGTTGCATTTAGCTCATCGAGGTGATAGATTTTTTATGCCACTTGCATGTTATTCACTGTTTGGTGAGGAAAAAAAATTTTGTGGATGGTTCAAAATTGTAAAGTTTTCTGATGCATACGCTTCAAACGTATCGTGGTGTGTTGGAAACAATGACGGTAATATCTCTGACATAAATAGTTATGATTCCATATGATGATGCAACGTTTGCTTTTTGTGATCATGCGTGGCTATTTGGATGGTGATGTTCAAACTACATTGATTGAGTTGGAGTATTTTTTCGTGAACTGTGTTATCGAAAATTGAAGATTAACTTACTTGAGAGATTTGAGAAAGATATCATACTCATTCTTTGTAAGTTAGAAAAAAATTTTCATCATTATTTTTTAATGTTATGGTGCATCTGACTGTTCATCTTCCAAAAAATTTTTTTTGATGGATCGATACATTATCGATGGATGTATCCTATTGAAAGATAAAAAAATTATACGTACTTTATCATTTAGTTATAAGATATAAATATTTTTTAAATTTAAATTTATTTTTATTTGCAGATTTTGTGTATCCTAAAAAAATATGTGTGCAATAAAGTAGGTCTGAAGGGTCTATAGCAGAAGCATATGCAGCTACGGAGTATGTCATGTTCGGTTCGATTATCTTGATGATATGAAATAAGATTCAATCATACAAATCATAATACAGATCGTGAATGGGTGATAATAACCAATACTGTCCATATTTAAACAAATGGTTCGACTCATTGGTGCAAGGAGATGTGAATTTATGAACGTAAACGAGCTATCCAAGGTACACTTCTACATTTTAAATAATTGTGAAAAATTGAAGATTTTATTGAGTAAGTACCATCTTAGCATACTGTTTAATTTTTAAGTAAGGTTTTCATATTGATGTAAAATTAAAAATCATAACTTGCTGCAGTGAGCACAAGAATATACTATGCAGAGAGAATAATACAGATGCTAATGATTGATATAGGAGAAATTTACAAAATAATTTGGTGATCTTGTAAGTTGCATTAGTAATATATTATTTATAATAATAATTATTATTTGAATCAATATAATTTTTTATGCTATAGTGTAGATGAATATAAATATTTTAATAAAAAGTAGGTGTGACGATGAGTTGTACGATTTAGCATATGGTCCCGATCGAAGGGTTAACCACTACGCACCCTGTATCATTAGAGGAATGAAATTTCACACAAGAAGCTTGAGATGCAACGATAGATCCAGAATAATGGGATTGCTACAATAGGATATAAGGAGAAGAAGAGATTAATATTATGGTGTACTGATAGATATCATAGAACTGAAGTATAGGTCCAGTAATTCTGTATTCTTGTTTCAATGTAAATGGTGGGATATTAGTAATAAAAAGATCGATATTCATATTGATCCACACTTTATCGTATAAATTTTACATGAATATGGTACCAAAATGAGCCGTATATATTAGCAACTCAAGCGAAACATGTAATATATTTGAAGGATCTAAAGTATCGAGGTAATTGATATGTTGTACAAAAAATAACATCTAGTGACGTATATAACATACAAACCCGATTAAAGATAGATGAAAATTCATATTTATATGCAAGGAAGCTTTTCAGCAGAAGAACAAACATTAGCCGAGCTTCTTATTGATGAAGAACTTGTAACGGCACCTTTGAATAGGGCTGATCTGCTGTCCAATGAAGTTGAAGCTGATTTTGCATTTAATCTTAATGAGTCAGAGGACGATGATCATTCATAAATAATGATGAGATAGAAGACGATACATATGTTGATTATTGTGATTAAAAGAAGATCTACACGTCGAGGAAGACACAATATTGATGAATAGATTATATTCTTTGTTCATTTTTGTTATAATAATGATATGCGATATAATTCTATTCATTAGAATATAATTTATTTATTATTATTTTTAATATTATATTCATTTATATGTCAAGAATTGCAGATATGGCACCAGGAGACAGACTACGACGTTCACGTTCACAATCTACCCTGAGGTTGAGGTGCTTTCATCGATTTTTATTACCACACCAGCTCCATCACCAGAGGATCCTGTATTGGCAGGTCCCAGTGAGGCGGATCCGAGTGAGGTGGGTTCGAGTGAGGTAGATCTGAGTGGTATTATTATATTTTTTATATAATAAAATTTAATTTTTTTAATTTGATAGCTATCATACTAATGATTTATTTATTGTTGTTTCAGGTCAGTCTTCACCAGTAGTGAGGCGAGGGCAAGGTCCATCGAAGAAACTTATTTAGAGCGTTGGAGATGCGAGCAACTAGGACAGCATCTTCGTATTGAGATACCATCCGACTATACCAGGCCCATTAGGGGATGGTGCGAGCCATGGCAGACCAAGCTAGGCATCATATGCCACAGCTATGCCCCTGTAATGCTTTTCGATTGGTATCACGTTATACCAGCTCAGAGAGAGATTTTTTATACTCACTTACAGATAAAATAAATTATACTGTGAATATTTAATTGCATGGTATTCTTCTAATATTTGTTATTGGTAGGGTGTATTTGACATCATTGATTTTGAGGAGGATCACGTGCGGCGAGATGTGGATACTCATTTATCTTTGTATTTCAAGCATTATCGCAACCGCATCCATCAGCATTGGTACCATATGATGTAGGATCATGGGATGGAGGCAGTGCGGCAGCGGCCCTATGACAGCATCACTATGGATGATTGGACTGTTATATGCCGGCATTACGAGAATCTGACATATCAGGTTACACATCCAAATTTTTTTTTTAGAGTTTAATGATTGAATCATTTATTCTTAAATTAAATTTGTTATCTACTAATTTGACTGGTAACTATACAGAGAAGATGTGTCCAGAACATCACGAATCGGATGAGACAGATCGGACCACATTGTGGGAGTTCGAGATCGTTCGCTTGTCACATGAGCAATGGTAAGTAATTTTTAATTAGTATATAATTCTTAGTTATTTAAAAAAAATTAATTAATTATTCTTAAATTGCAGAGAGATGCTGAGAGTGACAAGCTTTCTCATAGGATTGATATCTACCAATAAACCTACCAGCGATGGTCAGGAGAGTGGACAACGGAGAACCAGGAGCTATTTATAAATTTTTTTAATTATTTTTTCATTCGCAGTCTGATTTTTAGTATAAAATTAAAATAGCTATAACTTTAATTTTTCAAGATCGTATGATAGATATCAGATCCCAACCTACCCCTGAGACTCAACCGCACCTACAAATGATGAGATCTGTGATCAGATGCTTGGTATGAGATCCTGTTATGTTAGAAGTCTAGGGTATAGGATCGCTGCTTTCTCATCCTCACGCTCGTCTAGGGCTGACATCCATGCTGCCTGCAATTCTTGACTGACGGAGGCGCAAAGACAGGCTACTGAGGATCGACAGTGGGTTGAGCAGCAAGCTGATGAGTTGACTACATACATCGATGAGTATCAGTTGTTTCAAATCCAGATGATGGAGTAGATAGCGCAGATGGAGCGGATGATACAACTGATGAGGCACCAGCAGGTCGGTCCGAGTTTTTTCGAGTGCTCTCCCTTCCTAGCTCGCTCTCCTTCTGTAGATGTCGATACTTGACGGTCTCTTTATGTAGTTTTTTATTTTTATTTAAATTTTTATAATTTTAATTTAATATAATAAAATAATAAATTTATTTATAAATTTATTGAATAAATTTTTATTTTTATTTTAATTTATAAAAAATATTATAAATATAAATTAAAAATATATATTCATAAATTATTTTTAAAAAAAATATGTATAAATTATTAGCGATGAAATTATTTCCAATAAAATATTGATCACCAAAAAATATATTAACGATAAAAAATTGATCATAAATAAAATTTTTAATAAATTTAAAAATATTAAAGTTTTAAATTAAATTAATAATGATGAAAAAAATTTATCATAAATAATTAATATTTTATTAGTGATGAAAATTTACATCAAAAATTACTATATTTACGACTTAAGCTTTACGTCACTAATATTATTTAAATTTAATTTTTAAAAAAATTATAATTAAATTAATAGTGATAAAAATATTTTTATCATTAATAATTATATTTATGATAAAAAATTATATCATTAATATTTTTATAAATTTAATTTTTATAAAAAATTTTAATTAAATTAATAGTGATGAAATATTTTCATCGCAAATAATCATATTTGCGATGAAAATTTTTCATTCTTAAAATTTTTTAAAAATTTGATTTTTATAAAAATTTTTAATTAAATTAGTAGTGATAAAATATTTTTATTCTATTAATTTATTTTTTGTTAATGACATTAAAATTCGTCACAAATATTCTTTTTTATGACTAAAGTTTTTCATCGTAAATAGTTTTCGAAAAAATTAATTTTTTTAACGATAAAAATTTTTCATCATAATATTAATTATTTATGATAAAAATTTTTATCATAAAATATTATCAACGACGTAATTATTTGGACTAAATATTAATGACGAAAATTTCATCGCTAATAACTATTAGCGACGAAAATAGCTTATTAGCGATGAATTTTTTCATCGCTAATAACTGTTTTGTTGTTGTGACCCTTCACACAATGAGGAATCAACATACTTGTCTTTTTCCTTCGACATCCGATCAGAGAAAATTTATTGTAGTTACCATCGATTACTTCACCAAATAGGTAGAAGCTGAACCTTTGGCAAAATCACTGAAAGTAAGATGGAAGACTTCATTGAGAAGTCGATCATATATAATTCGATCTACCATACACCATCATCACCGACAATGGTCAATAATTCGATAATCAGAACTTCAAAGAGTTTTGTGTAAAATTTTATATTATGCACAAACTCACATCAATCGATCATCTACAATCCAACAGTGAAGTAGAGATAACAAACTGAACAATCTTACATGGTCTTAAGACCAGACTGAACGAAGCTAAAGACCTCTAGGTGGAAGAATTATATCTGATCTTATGAGCATATCGGACAACTCTTCGCATATCGACGGAGAATCGCCATTCAACTTAGCTTATTGGACAAAGGTGATGATTCCACTTGAGATCGGATTACCATCGGCAAAGTGAAACAGTATAATGAGCTGAGCAATTTTGAATATTAGAGAGCCGATCTAGACTTACTTTCGAAAGTCTGACAGCAAGCTCAAGTTCAATGGCAGCATACCAGCAAAGAATAGTCTGATATTATAATGCAAAAGTCAAGCGAAGTCTTTCATCCAGGAGATCTGATCCTAAGAAAAGCAGAAATTTCAAAATCTCTGGATCAAAAAAAATTATCTCTAAATTGGGAAGGACCCAATAGAATAATCGAGATATTTCGATCAGATGCATAGCGACTAGAAACTCTTGATGGAACAACTATTTTTCATACTTGAATATCGATAATTTAAAAATATACTATCAATAAAATTATTCACGTGTACAGTGTTCGGAATGAAATATTAGAATTCAGAATCGCGAAAGCTTCAGTCAACTACATCAACAAAATAATATTAGATCGATAAATAATCGATCAATTTTTATCGACTATATCTCAATTTTTCACTGTAAAAATTAACTTACAGACTATATCTCAATTTTTTATTGTAAAAATCAATTTAAGTCGAATGACTACTCATACCGACTTAGCTTTAGCTAAGCAGAACATTATGCGACTCGACTCCGATCGAGTGAAAAATATATCGATTTGACTATGCTCAATCGAAGATATTGACTTACCACCGTCTATCAAATATCTAAAAAATATATATACTAAGTCGGCTGACACCCGACTAGTGGACAAACTCTACTACAATTATCGATCGACATTCAACTGACTAATGGATGATCAGAAATTTGACTGTACGATATTGAAAGTATAAATATAAAAAGAGATTCTGTACTTAAAAAAAAATTCATTCTTGAAGAAAAGATTACAAAATTAGACCCAAGGCTTGATTACAAAATTGAACTGTCTGATTACAAAAGAAAGAAAAAAATATGACACCGGTCACCAGTCGGCTTCTTCATCACCTTACTCCAGCACAGCCTCGGTAGTTGGAGCAGATTTTGGTGCAGTCGGTGCATCTCCTTTAGTTGGCACGGTGGTCTCCTCCGCAATCTCCTCTTCCGAACAAAGAGGGACGATGCTGCTCAAGTCCAGATTCGGATACAACTTTCTGACTGCATCTCTATCGTCCTTGTATCTGATGTAGTAAGAGGCAAATCCGTCTTTGAGAATTTCATCCTTAAATTCTTGTGAATCTTTGAAATTTTTGATAGCCAGACTCAAAGCGCCTTTCGCTGACTCAGCTTCTGCCTTTACAGAGGCCAATGCAGAGTCGGCCAGTGCCAGCCTCTCTATGGTGGCCAAACGCATTCTGCACTCTGCTTCCAGTTTTTGATGCATCCATCTCTCTCTCTCCGGAGCCAACTGGTGGAATGCTTCTTGCTCTTGATTCGAAATTCGAGAGGCATGATGCCCTGACGGACCGACTTAAGCTCGACCCTAGAGGACTGAAGGTCGGCCATCATATGAGAGATCTTTTTTTGGAGCATCTTCTCCCGTTCAATTGCCGCCTGAAGCTGTTCAACGACAACAGTCTTTTCAGTGTTGGCGACCGCCACCTTGTCCATCCATGTCCGACAAAGATCGATGATTTTTCGATATTCGCTCTCTAGAGCATACATATCATGCGCCCATTGAAAGAAAAAGACAAGTCAAGTCAGATCAAAAAAAAAGAAAGAGGAGAGGAATGTCGGAAACTTACCCCAAGCATCGTCGAGTAAAATGAAGGAAACATTTTGGCCACCGTCCGATTTCTCCTGTTCTCGCTATCAGTCGGGAGAAGTGCAACTTCGATGAGTCATCTGGCTAATGACGGATTGGTCAAGACCGACTCATCAATAGGAATACGAATGTCGAAGAAGGTGGAGAGGCCCAAAGATGACCCATCATTGGCAGAAGTAGCCGGCGCCTTCCCCCGATCTCCAGTCGACAGTCGCATGCTCGAGACTGCCACGAAGTCGGTGGTTGACGCGCACGAGACCGCTCCGCTAGAGGAACAGCTGGCACAGCAGCAGATTGTTCGGATTCGATCGCGACTTTCGATTTGGCCCGAACCCCATTGATGGAGCCGCTGATGGTTCTGTCGCGGCATCTTCATCTCTCATCGTCTCGACTCCAACAGATGGCACTTCAGCCAGAGGAAGTATTGTCGGAGTCGACAGTGCAATAACCGGCTCGAGAGCTATCACCGATAGAATGTTGGGTTTCCTTGCCAGTACCGATTGGGAATCAACCTAATTTTTTCTTAATGGTCGGAGGATCCAGCGTCGGTCGCTGCCCTCTTCTTGGCAGCATGTAAGCAGATGTCGATAGTCGAAACATGTGCCCTCGTCCGCATAGCTGCAATCAAAAGATAAAGTTTAGTACAAAATTTAGAAATAAACAAAGAGAAAAGTGATGTGACCAACTATGCTATACCTAAAGAAGTTACCAAACTAAGTCCGACATCATAGAGAGCCTGCTCGTCATCAGCTCTCGTTGCGGTGGAACTTCCATATCTTTTAGTCAGAGAAAGTCTTCCTGATCAATAATATCAATCTGACTATGCTCGTTGGGACCAGTTCTTGGATCACCCCAATGTGAAGGAAAGCCCCAAGGAGATGAAGAAGAAGCAAAAAAAAATTAGTTATTCCATCCATGAATGGATGATAGAAGATCGGAGATGAAAGAAAGACCCTTCCTCGGGTTGAAAAATCATCACCCCTTAGCTTTGGGATGAGGACGGAGAACAAAAAAAATCTGAAACAAAGAAGGGTGAGGATTGGTCAGGATAAGACGACACAATAAGACAAAGCTAATGATCAATCGGATGGAGTTCGAAGCCAGCTGAGCAAGACAAAGACTGTAATAATCAAGAAGATTCTGGACGAATTCAAAATCAAAAATCGAAGACCGATCCAAAGATCCTCGACACAAAATGCAATCTGGCCCAGAAGAGAGGAGTTCACCGACCGTCCGAAGTAAGAGTTGAAAGCTGATATTGCTCCAGGATATAGTACTGTTTCGAAGCCGTTCAACATTGGGCCCGAACAAAGAAGAGATTTCCGTCTCCGGACCTAAAGAGAATCGTCAATCAGATTCTCCGACTGACTATCCTAAAAAGATGATGTTTTCATTTTCCTACTGGCCATTGAAAATGAAAAAGAACAAAAACCTAAGGAGTTAAAACTCAACTTGGAACTATGGATGATGTGAAGAACAGAGAAACTTAGAAAGCTCCTAATACTGGGGCAAAACCTTCTGTTGCAGAGAAAAATGATGAATGCAATAGCAGAAAATCTAAATGAAATTGACTTTATATATAGGACTCCTCAACGGTCCGAATGAAATCATTCAAATCAAGATTTTTTCATATGTCGACACGTGACTACATCAGAACCGACCATTGATTGAACGTTTGACGCACCTACTCCCAGATCATGCCACCTCATCATCATCAGCATGAACAGTATAAAGCCAATGACATCTGGACACGTGGCTAAAATTACTAGTCAGAATCAAATCGTCCAGATTCTCCGAACATCAAATTATCTTTCCAAATGATATCCCAATGATGATCTCTCAGATATCGAAACAACAAAATGATTGGAGACCTTTCGTATTTCGAAAAATCATTAATGCCTGCAGCCGAATCAGAGCTCGAGACAACACATGACAACTCTCTTCATCCAACATGATAGATCATGTGACAACATGCATACCAGACTACTTTGAACTTGAGAGTGGGGGGCAACTATTGGGATAATTCAGCTGACTCTCCGATTCTGACCCTCGATCGTCTGATTAGCTCAACCTGCTGACTATCAATCGATTGGCCGATTGATAGTCGGCTAACCTCAGTCATCAACAAACTTAGCCATAACTCGTCTAATCTCAGACCGATGACCATCGACATATCAGAGTTACTGATCAATGCTCATTCGGACTTTCACGACTCCCGACATACTATCGACATACTTTGTTCATCGATATATAGTCGGCTTATCAGAAACTACTAGCACAAAAAGTACATAATGGACAGAATATGATCAGTGGCAGGTATAATCTTCTATCCCACGATCATATAATATCGGAACGAGCGGGACCTACATATCCAACCGTTACAAATGGTTATCAACCACTCGTCTATAAAAGGAGGTAAATGAACAGCATTGATAAGACAATTCTGAGCTGATATTCTATCATTCTAAATACTTATCTGTTATTCATCACTTTTCATTGACTTAAGCATCGGAGGATCCCGTCGGATATAATTTCGATCAGTGTGGACTTTATTTTGTAGGTGCTCTTCACCGGTAACAGACGCAACAGGGAATTGACGGCAATAAAACATATGTACATTAGCACTCAAACTATTAACTTATTTTTTTCAAAAAAATTTAATTATAAAAATTGAAGTCAAAATTAATGAAATTGGAAATCAATGCTCACATATTGGCCCTAAAGCAAAAATCCACCAAACCAATCCAAAAGCATAGAAACTAAATCGATGTGGAATCAAATCTTCTCAGCAATTTGGTACTGGACTTGGTGCAAGGTAGCCCAAACTGTTTTAAACCAAATAAAATGACTTGACTTCACTTGGATTTGAATAGTTGGAATGGTTTTAGAGCTGACCGGCAAAATTATCTTTAAATCCTTCCATTTATCATGTCTCTCGCTCGCTTTATTTAGTGATTCTTTCAAGGACAAGAATTTCTACCAGAAAAAGAAAGAAAAAAAAAAACTTGTATGGTCGACAGCATAAAAAAATATTCACTGCAATAATATCACGTAACCGTTGTAACAAACCAATCATCAGTTAGAAATGAGTGAAATATACGAGGATAGTATAGGATATAATCCATGTGAATTGATAAAATATGGGACAATCAATGAAATATAAAGATTGTCATTAGTTTGTTATAAATTTGATATAATATCACTGTTGCAATGAATATTTTTTCCGACAGCATGCGCCTCTCTCGCTCCTCCTTCCCCATTCCCTCTCTCTCTTCATCTCTCTTCATCTCTCTCTCTCTCCAAAATAATGCGCATGGCATAAGTTGACACCATATCCAATGGGTAACCACTATATTTTGACACTCATAAACAGTCCATGTAACTGCAATAATAAATATGCGCTGGGGTGTGGAAAAATGATGAAGAAACACAAGTTACAACGTCGTATAAAATCGAATCAAATGCCAAGTTGAAAATAGTTGGACCACCCGCTGTCCATCATGTTGATGATTCTCAGAAGCCTCTTGTTATCTCACTGGTCCCTTAACATTTAATCTTCTTAATGTTGTGTCGTCTCCTCCTATGTATTGATCATCGAGATCTTCTGTGGATCTATTCGGTGAATTATTACATACTGATCCTTCACCTTTACTTCCATCCATATCTATGGATGTCTTCATCCACATGCAAGTGCACCACAATAATTACTGATGGCGTGGCATGAAATTATTATGTAAAAAAATTATGAGACTAACGGATTTCATTAGTAGAAATGCTTTCGTTCATGTTTGATTTATAAATTTTTTAAAAAATAAAAAAAAAATGATATAAAAAAAATTTCTCACTATATAATTCTCCCATAGGACTTTGACTCCTCATCGGACGCGGTGCATGCAATAATTTCTCCGGCTTACGGCCTTTCCTTTATAGCTACGACCACCATGTTCGGATGGATTTGGTTGGCATACCAGCTGTAATGTAATAATATCGGCAGATTTATCCCGAAAAGGAAAAATCTAGGTCCTGAATTGTTGTTAATTACAATAATATCATTCTCAAAGTGACCAGAAATTTAATTTTTTTATAATATCGTTTCTGCTACTGACTCTCCGTCCCACTCTTATCGAATCTCCAGTACGCAGCAGCTAGAAGTTCTTGTGCTTCCAACACCCTCGATCCATGGGTTCCGTCGCTGGCGAAGCGGATTCTGCACGCCCACTACGCGTCTTCTTTATCCCGTTCTTCGCGACGGGCCACATGATTCCCTTGGTCGACATCGCCCGATTTTTCGCCGCCCGCGGCGTCGACTCCACCGTCCTCCTCACCCCGGCCAACGCCGCCCTCGTCCAGCCCACCGTCGACCGCGCCGCCGCCTCCGGACTCCCCCTCCGCACCCTCCTCTACCCCTTCCCTTCCGCCGCCTCCGGCCTCCCCCCCGGCGTCGAGAACATCAGCGGCCTCCCCCCCTCCGAATGCCACAAAATCGACGCCGCTTCTCTTCTCACCCGCCCCGACCACGACCGCCTCCACCGCCCCGACGCCGTCGTCGCCGACACCCACTTCCCCTGGACCACAGCCATCGCGCGCGACCTCGGCGTTCCCCGCCTCTCCTTCCACGCCGTCGGCCTCTTCCCCGTCTGCGTCATGGGGGCCCTCCTCCGCCACCTCCCCCACCTTGCCGTCTCCAGCGACGACGAACCCTTCCTTGTCCCGGACCTCCCCCACCCCATCCATATGGTCCGGCGCGAGCTCCCCGACTTCCTCCGCGGCGACAGCCCCATCACCGCCGCCATGGACGACCTCAGAGAGGCCGAGTCCGGCAGCCTCGGCATCGTCGTCAACAGTTTCGCCGAGATCGAGTCGGCCTACGCGGACCTCTACTTGAAAATCGACCGCAAGCGGTCGTGGTTCGTGGGCCCGTCGCGCTCGCCTCAGCCGACGCCGGTGACCTCGCCGCCCGCGGCGGCGACGACCCAGCCGCCGCCGCCAACCGCGAGCGCTGCCTCTCCTGGCTCGACACAAAGAAACCAAACTCGGTGGTGTACGTTTGCTTCGGGAGCTGGAGCCGCTTCTCCGGCCAGCAACTGAAGGAGATGGCATTGGGGTTGGAGTTGGCCCGGGACCCGTTTGTTTGGGTGGTGAGGGAGGCCGACGGCGAATGGTGGATGCCGGAGGGGTTCGAGAGGCGGGTGGAGGGGAGGGGGCTGGTGATAAGGGGTGGGCCCCACAGGTGGCGGTGCTGGGGCACGTGACGGTGTGGGGGTTCACGACGCACTGCGGGTGGAACTCGGTGCTGGAGGGGGTGAGCGCGGGGCTGCCCGTGGTGACGTGGCCACTGTCGACGGAGCAGTTCGTGAACGAGAAGCTGGTGGTGGAGATGTTGAAGACGGGAGTGATGTCGGTGGAGGGGGCGCGGCAGGGCACGGCGGTGGAGGAGAACGGGGTGGTGGGGGCGGTGGAGGTAGGGGCGGCGGTGGGGAGGACAATGGGGGAAGGGGAGGAGGCGGAGGGGATGCGTCGGAGGGCGAGGGAGTACGGGGAGATGTCATGTGCAGCGGTGAAGGTAGGAGGTTCGTCGTACAAGGGGCTCACCGATTTGATCGATGAGATACGTGGATGGCCCAAGAACGACGCCGAAATGGTCGCGTGATTCGAATCCCATTGATAATAATAAATGTGCATCGGATGGATGGGGGCTACCCATGTTCATGGCTCCATCTTTGATGACAACTAGTATAGGCAGATGCGACACACGGACTATGATATGGCAATATTATAAAATAAAAAAATATTTAATTAAAAAAATATAAATTATATTTAATAATTTAAAAATATTGTTTATAGTTATTTTGAAAATAAATAATATATGAATTTAAAATAATTTTGTACTTCATTCGTGGTCGTAGATATAATATGATAAAAAATATCTATAATTTGAAAGAGAAAATTAATTAGTACTGTAATATTTTGTATACGTAATTGGAATAGAACAGGTATAGCTATTTAGAAAAAAAAATTATAATAATTTTGTAGACCATCTTTGATTGTAGATCCATACGTATAAAAATGATTGTAAATTGAAAGATAAATATAATTAGTAAAATAATATTAAAATATAAAAATAATAGTAAATAATTATAAATAATCATATGTAAAAAAAAGTTGTATATATAATAACTTAAGATAAATTGTTGAATACTTCTTTGTACACGACGTTGGTAGTACTCTTCGAAGGGTTCCGTCTTTATCAAGAATTAAAATGTTTAGTCCACTTTTACTCCATACTATTGAAACGACAACGTATAATTGTCCATGAGTGAATACAGGACGAGATAGATATAAACCCACATTTGAAAGAAACTGATCTTGACTCTTATTTATAGTTATAGCAAAATATACTACTAAGAGAAATTCTCCTACGAAGCTTAAAAGATAATCTGGCATTTACCATCCTTGGAATGATAATCTTCTGATCAATGTTACTTCCTGAGATAACTTTTGCTTCAAACACATGCTTCTCTAGTTGATTGATAATTAATCTTGTACCATTGCACTGTTGGGAATAGTGTCCCAAAGCCAATCGTCAGCCTGTTGACGGTTGTGCTCCTTTTGTATTAGTACATGAATTATAAATAAATAAAAGTTATTTTGACATTTTTTTTCATCACAAATGTTTCATCTTCTAATGAACTCCTGTGTTGTGGTGAAGTCCTTAGGACTATTTAGACTCGACAAAAGAGAATTTGTCACTTAGTCCTTAAACCTGTTCGCGACCAAATGATACGTTGTTACCAAGGACGACAATGTTTATCGAGCATAGGTCGTTGTGTGCCATATGGGTTGGTTGTCCCCATAACCAAGGAGTGTGGAGATACTGGTATGGCATACAGGTGAGATGTAATGGTACATCTGCACTGAACGTGACCGACTCTGGAGCTATTTCTGCTATCAAGATTTGCTCCGATGGGATATGGGTATAAATATCCCTCCGACCTGAGACTGCCACGGTGACTTGCAAGCAACTCACTGCACTTAGGCACTGGACTACCTGAATTTCTAATTCAGTGACGGAAGGCTGCTGGGTATAGTCAAGTACTTGACTTGTCGGTGCGTGTGTCAAGATGGGATTGACCACTCCAGTTTAGGAGCTGTGTACAGTCGTGTTTCAATTTAGCAAAATCTTGACCAGGGTAGTTCTAGTGAGGAGTCACAGGACTAATTGAGTTGAGCACGATTCGGATGATTTCATCAGGGTTGACAGTTTAACCCTGAGTCGTCCTAAACACAGGGGTCAAAAGGGATGAATTATACAGTAACCATATTCACGTAGGTTCTGAATGTTGCGATTGCGACTATTCGACCTATCCGATCATCGAGTACCATTGCTAGATGGTCACTTCGATTAGTACAGGAATTGGTTCCTGTGCTACCGACTTAGGTTCGAACCTGCGGGGTCACACACATTAGAGGTTCCTTTCTGATCTGGTGGCTGATTATGAGTCTTATGTGTCTAGGACTCTATGATTGAGAATTAAGATTCTCTGATCATGAGTTTCACACATTTTGGGTACCAGGGTCAAAATTTTAAATTTCAAATTTTGAATTTGAAATTTGAACTCTTTGATCAGGGTTTCATATCGATGGTCTCTGATGCCCAATTGCCCATCAGATTTGGACTCAATAATTATGAGAGGTTTTATTAGTGATTTGATCGCTAATTAACTCAATTTGATTGAGTAATTATTTTTGGATCAAGTCCAATTGAATTGGATTCAGTTGGGTTTGACCCGATTAGATTAAGAATTGACCTAATAGTCGAGATGGTTTGGTCCCTGATTTGATCAGGAGTTGGGCTTAGTCAATTTCTGATTTGATTAAGATTTTATTGAGCTTAATTAAGCCTAATTAAGTTGGGTTTAATTTAGTCTAATTGTGCTTAACCTATTTTGATTAGGTTGGTTCAATTAAGATCAAACCACCATTTGAATTTGAATCCCTGCACCACCTTAAATCTTTGCGCCCATTTGAATTCATGAGAAGAAATTTCTCGTGAATTTTTTCTCATGCAAAGCCCTTCTCACGCCCACTTTTGTGCACCATATGGATGGATAAAGCTGATTAGTTAACCATTCAAATTCAAAGCGTGTTTGAATTTGAATGGATAACTTATCTCTTTTGCCTTCAAGCTTATCCATCTTGTGCGCCACATAATTCACACGAGAAAAAGTTTCTCGTGAAACTTTTCCACGCACAAAGAGTCCACGCCCTCCTCTTCTCATGCCACAAGTGGATAGAGATGAGTTGATTTTAGTTTGAATTCAAATTTGATTTGAATTCAAATATGTAACCACTTGTCTTTATCCTCTCATGTGGATAAGACATATTTTGAACTGTTTTAAAAGAGATAGGGAGCCGGGGCGTGCGTAGAAAAATTTTGAGAAAGAAAGTGGGGCGTGAGGAAGCCTTCTGCGTGAGGTAAAGGTCCAAAACCTTCCAAGAAAAAAAGAAAGAAAAGAAAGAAAATTGGGCGCAGGGTTTTTGGTGTGTACCCTAGGGTTTCTACCTAGGGTTCGGAAGTGAGATTGGTGTGCCACGAGTGTCGTGAGTCCACCAAATTTCAGGAAGAGATCCATCAGCCTCTCAACCAATCGTGCAGACGATCTGAAGCATCCAAAGAGTTGGCACACATCGATCGAAGGAGTTCGATCAATATCAGCCATCAAAAGGGTGAAATCACGAACTAGCATTCGTGAGGAGCCGATCAGACGGGAGCTTCGTGTGGACGATCCGCAGAGGTCAGACACTAGTGTGACTGCGACGTGATGATCAGAGTCCTCCGACGATGATCAGATTGCGGTGATCGACTACCCGCAAAAGGTGATGTGTTCTGAACACAGTACAGTAAAAAGTTTACTGTTTCAAATTTGAATTTCAAATTTAAATGTATACTGTTGTATCATATTTAAATCCTAGTGTAGGGTTAATTAGTATTAATTAATGAGATTAATTAATAATTTCACTGTAAAATAGTAATTTTGAAAAAGTTTTAAAATTATCATTTTGCCCCTGCACTGAATTTTTGCTTCATGCACAACCCCAAAGATTTATCAATATTTTTAAGCAATATTACAGGAGCACCGACTTTTAGCTTTAACACATGATTTGATAGGACTGATATCTTTATGTTGTTCAAGAATTCTGTTGTGTACAAATTATCCATGCTATCAACATTTGCATCTGCTTTACAAATACTGTTTGAACTGAAATATATTCTCTCTTCCTCTGGGATCATTGAAAGCATATACTTATTAATAATGTCAACATTCAATAGGGTGGGAGCAAGAATAGCTCTTTCTTGAAAGTAATTGAGGTCATCTAGATTTTCCAAAATATTAGGATACATGCTCTCAACAATTACCTTTATAGGATCATCTGAGATATTTATGAGAACATCATTAGGAATATCAATCATAGCTTCACCTTCATTGCTTTCATCTGTTGCTCCTTCGTCTATTGAGATTATTCAGTCTGAAAATTCTTTAATCTCTTGGTTAACAATGCTTGACTGTTCTGAATAGAGCCTCATCTTTTGGGTTAATGTTAACAATTTACAATGATTCCATATATATGAGGAATTAATAGTTGAGAAAACTATCTCTTACTTTGTTCCTTTCAGTATTACTGGTAAAATCTACTTAAAGTCTCTACCAAATATTATTACCTTGTCTCTGAATGGCTGATTTGCACATTCTAGATTTGAGAACCTCATGATATCTCTTAAGCTCTTATCAAGTACTTCAAAACAGAGCTTGTTTGTCATTGGTGCCTCATCCCATATAATAAGCTGAGTATGCACTAATAGCTCAGCTAAATCACTTCCTTGCCTTATGTTACAAACTAAATTTTCATTTATTTACAATGGTATATCAAACCTAAAATGTACAGTCCTACCATCGGGGAGCAATAGGGATGCTATCCCACTAGAAGCAATATTTAATATTTTTCTGTGATCACAATGAAGCTGAGAGGATCTTCCAGACAAATATCTTATCTATACCCCCATAACAATAAACAAAGAAGACACTACCATCATTTGAATTCACATCATTTATTACCTTATCCTAGATACACCTTTGCTCATCAGTGAGTGAATTTAGAAGGGTTGAAACTCTTCAACTAAAATACTTTTATCGTAGCTTAGCTCATCATGCATCAACTGTTACTGTCTCTTTGTGATCTATTCATGTCTGGATAAGGCATTGATTCAAAGTCAACAAGACTTCTCTCATTACATTGCAACAAATTTTCAATTTCGATAAGAGCATAATTCTTTCACTCCTCATCCGTAAGTTGTAAAACTGTAATATATGTAATAGTTACCTATTAAAGAAAAATATAAATTCATACCAATCAAAATATTTAAATTAAATATTTAAATCTATGGGATATTAAAAAGAAATTTACAATCATGTCCCAATAGTATTTTTTGCCTATGAAGAATGTCGTCGGATAATAATTTTCAAATCTTCTTCCAAACAAATTTGACTTAGACAAAGTGTTAGCAAAAAGCAATATGACAAACAAACACTTTAAGTACTCAGTTGACACCCAAGAACTTACTTCTACTATTTCATTAATGTATTCTTTCTCATCATCTATTGCATACATGCATCTTTAAATAAACAATAATGAACTCCATCAACTGTCCTGATATCCTTATAACATGTTTGTCCTTTGACTATGTTCAACAAAGTACATAAATAATAAACCTCTCCACTTTCAGGTGAAGTGTAGTATAATCTGCTAATTGAGAAACTACATTTTTTAGGAGACCACTGACGAATATCCTTTTTGAAGATAAATCTTGTGGGAAAATCAGCATAAGTCAATTTTCTTGCTTCCGGATATTTCTTGTTAGCCTCTAACCAAGCATTGAATATTATGGTCCAATGTGCATTACGCTCAACAACAGAATCGATCGGCTCATCATCAGGGAAAGCCACCATATATTGGTCTGACAAATGAAATAATAGTCTTTCAATTAGGGGTTCTCTGTAGTTAATGTCAAATCCAAAAATTCTTCAGACAAACTCGCATGGAGATAAGTATCTCCAATCATAGAACATTTTGATGTCATCCCTGCATTGTTCAGATCCTAAATTCTCTGTACCACCATAAAAGACTGCAGTGATTCTATCATGATCTTTATTCATATACTTAAAAAGGTATTTTATGGAGCCTTGTACTTTGTCAGCAACTTTAGATTGTAAGGTATGACAAATTTGTTGTCCAAAATCACTCCATTCTTCTCTATCGTCACACCATTATTTGAATTCTTGTACTGTAGATAGCCTTTTTCGTCAATGACAGTAAACTCATTGAATACTTTTAAAAAATATTTTGAACATTTACCGTCAACCATGCAAGGTGAACTGCCATTAGCTTAACTACATGGACCATAAATCATCAGACTACTTACTGCCTCAAACAATGTAGGAAAGTTTTACTTATCATGTATTTTAGTTGATATAATGTTGTCAATATCCTTCACCGTAGGATACTTATCTTTCTTGTAAAGAAATAACAATATATGCACGTGAGGCAATCCACGCTTCTGAAACTTAATTATATATATCACTGCATAGAGGAAGACAAATGACTTAGCATACAAAATTAAGTAAAAATAATATGTTGAGTGAAAATGATACGAACTGGTTATAAATTATTACCTACTTTCACCTTTCCAAAAATATTATTCTTCTTTAGATCTTTGATTAACTGGTCGAGTTTGATCTTGAAAACTCTGCATATAATGTCAGGCCTACCTTCTGTTCTCAAATAGTTTAACTCTAAAAATCAAAAAACTTCAGGCCATTTTGGATTATATGTGAAAGTTATAAACAAATCTGGATATCCAACCTACTTGCATATAGCCATTGCATCCTAACAATTCTATATAGTGTACCGTGCACCTCCTGTGAAGGACCAAGATAAGACAATATATTTTTCTTGTGATGATGGATTCATCTCTCCTCTAAGCACAGCATCCGCAAGGTCTTTGTAAAGGTCTACTCTCAAATTCTTTTGATGCGTTCTTATATAAGATAGCCTTTCAGACTCGACCATTGTGTATCCATCTATCAGAAATTATTCAAAAAGCTTACCCACACTCACAATGGTTTAAGACTCATTGTCTTTATCTTGTTTTGAATTCTAGAGACAAAAGGAATACATAACTAGAAAAAGAAACACTATTTTGAATAAATATGTATCTATGCTGAATTATTATTAAAACAATAGGTTGCAATCAAATCTTCATCATTGGTCATATGCATTACTAAGTATATGCCCTTAATGTTCCTATCAGTGATTTGCACTTTGAAAATGAACTTTTTGTCAAAAAATTGGTCTAAATGCTCAGGAGTTTGAATGATATCATCAAAATTCTATGTTGAGTGGAGAAAAGAAAAATTAACCATAGTGAAAAGAATAGAATATATCAAATCCTACACAACACTCAATCTCTTAGGTACATACTGTATACATAAAATCCTTTAATTCAGCAGCAGTGAGTTGGAGGAATTTAGCAGCTTCATAGTCAAAAATAATAAAAATAGTACTGCTAGATTCATCAATCACCCTCAACTCAATTTTGAATCTATACAAAATGGTTTGAAGATAAAATTAGTATAAATGATATTAACACAAATATCTGTCACTCAATTTGTTTTACATTTTTACCTAGGTATATTAGATTTCACAACTGCATTGCACTTCCACAATAAAATTCAGAGCCATCCGAAACAACTTTTTTGGTGCATTTCTTGCAAGAGTTGTAAAACCACCCACGCTCTGTATCGATGATCATCATCGTAGCGAGTGTCACATACATAGTCTCCTGAAATGCATCAACAAGAGATTAAAGATAACATGAAAGGTAGATGTCAACTTTAAAATCAAGAGTTTAACATACATGGCAACACTCCTTTATCTCCTCAATGGTCTTTCTCTCCTAAATCTGCAAAAGATCATCAATGATAGAAATAGTTATCTGACTACAAAGCTGACTAAATTGCTGTGATAAAGCAACCTCATCAATTTTAGATCTGCACAAATAAAGATGACGTGTAAAGGATCGAGAATCCAAAACTCTGATATATCTATTAATCATATCGGTACTATCATTTTTTTCAATATTCATTCGAGTTAAAGATCAATTAAATCTATATAATTAATTTATTAAAACAAAAAAAGAAGCATGGTAAAAAATGGACTGTTACAAAAAAAAATATCAAAGAGGATTATCATGCTACACACTTTCACATATCTATAGATACATAGAGAGAATTTGGTATTTTATCGAGATAGAAATTTGGTGATCTCTAGAATTATAGGGTTTATGAGCATCCTAAATGCATACAGAGAATTTGATATCTTTTTGTTGCCTATATAAAATAGATTGAAAATAATTAAATATACATAAAATCATATACTAATGAAATTACTCATAAGTCAAAACTCATATATAAAGAATGCATACCAGAGAAGTCTTTAATCTTACACCATTGGACAACAATAATAGTAGGACCTTTTTGGGTATTGGTCATAATTCCAGCAATATTATTAGCAAAAAACCCCCCACAATGTACAAATCATTCTATTGCCTCTGTAAACATTTGAATAATTTAATACAAAAATATAAATAGTGCTGAATATTTATCTTTTTGGGTGGAGTGTCCTTTTCTACACCTATGGACATTTAAGGAGAATATTAACAAATTTATATTACATACATATATTTAGTATTTTTTTTTTAGTTGCATGATGGAAAGGTGCTTCTAGCCCATTACAGAGCTATGTGAACTATTTACTATTTTATGATCTATTCAATAGACAAAAGTATAGAAATGCACTCATATGAACGTGTAATTTAATACTAAAAAAAAGATAAACAAACAAAGTTAAAAACTTCACAACAATTATCCATAGCTCTGGCCCATTTTGTCTCTTTTATGTTTAATAGAATTTTTTGATTTTTTGAGGTCGTGGCCCATTTTCCATGACAAAAAAGATCGTTAATTTTATATGCACCTTTTAAGATGGTATCTAATTTATTTATATATAAAATAAATTATATAAAAAAATAGTATAGAAAAATAATTTTAACCATATAAAATAATATTAAACATATGAACAGAATACATGTGGGCCAAGAGTGATTTACTACATTATAATATAATCAATATATTAACCTTTCTTTAACTCCTCTCTCCCCTATAGTAATCAATCACACAGTAAAAACTAATGAAAGGATAAACAAACAAAATAAAAAAACTTCACAATAATTTTCTATAGCTGGCGGCCCATTTTGCATAAAATAATAGTAAACAAAACACATGTGCATCAAGAGTGAAAAAGAATACATCTCAACAGAATGAAAAAATATTAAATACATGATCAGGATACATGTGCATCAAGAGTGACTTGCTCCATTATCATATTTTCAAAAAATTAAAAATTACTCTGTATCTTGAAGCTCTTTCCCCATTCTCTTTTGATTGTTGCCATCCTTACAGTTTTCTTTCAATTCACCAACAGTGGATAACTTGCTAATAACATCTATAAGAACTATAACAAATATGAAATAAAAATTAATTTATATATGATAAAAAATAGAATGATATTTTAAAGAATATTGTGATAGTTATACTAAAAATAGCATATAAGGAAGTGATCTTACCAACCAAATAATTCTCATCGATTTGTCTTGAGGTTATCTCTATGAACCGAGTAAACTCAAAACCATACATGGATATCCCAGAATCATCCTCAATGACATGCACATTGGTGGAGTATTGAAAGTTAATTTTAAAGGGATGTTTAGTGGTCCTATAAGAACCACTGTTTTGACCAATCCCGAACTGACTTATAATAAAAACTTTTCCTTCTGAGATAATATTCTTAAATTTTTGAACAAAAGAATATTTTACCATTGCATGAATCCTCGATTCTTGATGTAAAAAAATAAATGAAGATTAACTACTGATTAACAAATAAAAAAATGTAAAAATGCTTGAAATGGCAGTGCCTCACCATTACATCTTGAAGAACCATTTTGATACTATAATCTCTTTGGGAAGATTGAATTTGGGCATCGTCCACATTCGAACCACTCTTGCTTTGATCCTTCAATTCTCTCTGAGCGGAGTTATGTCTTTTATAGAATCAAATCTCATGGCCATGCTGAAATACGAATGTAGAAAGATAATAATAATACTCAATGTAATGGATAAGATGAGGATTTTGGTCTAAACACTGTTCTATCTGTTAGGCTTTATAATAGAGCAAAGAATTTGAAAATCATGGGTAATGATTGAAGAAACATGAATTAATTTTAGGTTCATGATTTCGAGAAAATAGTAGGGGCTTTATCCAGACAAACTCATTTAATAGGTTGAAAAGGAATTGGGAGCTGCTATTCACACCTACCTAGGTAATTGGTCCATTTCAAAACCTTCATTAATGGTCTGTGAAATTAGCGTTAATGGTGGCCAGTTGTAAATAATGGCACTGTTAATTTTTTTTTCAAAATTGATCAAAATATATTATTTAATTACTTAATAATATATATAATAGTTAATAACAGCACCATAAAAGGTTAATAAATACTAACAAAAACTCAGATATTAAATATCAAAACCCAAAATGAAAGTCTATTTATTTAGATAATTCTTATTGGTTAGAGTTAATTGAGAAAATTGAAAATCTAAAATGAAAATATGTTAATTTAGCTCATTATTATTTATCAGTATTCATTGAAAAGATTAGAAATCAATCAATTCCTATTTTTAAAATAGTACATGCTCCCAAGATGCAAAAATATTTGGTCATACTATTAATTAGTCGTAATAGAACAAATAATTTAAAAATCATGGGTAATGGTTGACGAAATATGAATTAATTTTAGGTGTATGATTTCGAAAAATTAGTGGGAGCTTTATCCAGACAAACCCATTTAATAGGTTGAAAAGAAATTAAGAACTGCTATTCACACCTACCTGGATAATTGGTCTATTTCAAAATCTTCATTAATGGTTTGTAGAATTAGCATTAATGATGGCTAGTTGTTAATAATAATACTTTTAATTCTTTTTTCTAAGATTGATCAAAATATATCACATAATTACTTAATAATATATAAAACAGTCAATAACAACACAAAAAAAGGTTAATAAATACCAACAAAATACTCAAATATTAAATATCAAAATCCAAAATAGAGATCAATTTATTTAGATAATTCTTATTGGTTAGTATTAATTAAAAAAATTAAAAAATAAAAATAAAAATCTATTAATTTGACTCATTATTATTCATCAGTATTCATTCAAAAGATTAGAAATCAATCAATTCTTAGTTTTAAAATTGTACGTGCTCTCAAGATGCAAAAATATTTAGTTATACAGTAAAATAGAATCATATAGCAGCATGTTGTGCAGAACCTTTCATAGCAAAACAGTAGCATATAATAGCAGAATGTTGCAATTTTTTTTTTGTTAAAATAGAAACATTCAGCAGAATTTTAACATGATTGAACAAAATTTTGGTAGAGTATTTAGCATACATGAAACAGAATTCACTGAAAATACCTAATCTTATGGATAAAGCTAATAAATCATCACAAATCTCCTATTTTATCGATAAATTAATGATAAAATAGAAATAATATTGGAGCTGGAGAAAACAAAACCCAAGTGAAAATCAGGAATTACCTTAACATAGGCATAAAGGGTAGGGCAAATGATGCAAGCAACTCGAGAATCGACGATACCTTGGTAGAGAGTAAGAACCTCTTCAGCTAGCGTCTTAGCAGTTTCTGCATGAAAACTAATCTTATGGATAAAACTATTAAACCGTCACAAATTTACAATTTTATTGGCAAATTAACAACAAAATAGAAACATTATCGAAGCCGGAGAAAACAAAATCCAAGTGTACATCAGGAATTATCTTAATATAGGCATAAAGGGTAGGGCAAACAATGGAAGGAACTCGAGAATCGATGATGCCTTGGTAGATAGTAAGAACCTCTTCAGCTAGCATCTTAGCAATTTCTGCACTGTACCAAAACTGACTTAACCTCCAATCCTTGGATACCAAAGCAACCTCTGAGTCTCCGTCAGTTTCCACATCAGAGTTGGCGATGAAGTGGTTCTACTCAACGATGATTTCTTTGAGGGCGGTGAGAGCTTGAAAGCTCAGAGCTAGTGGGTCATCATCATCATTGAGTTTGTTAATTGAGTTAGGGTTCAGTTTGTTCCATTTCTATAGACACTGAGAAGGGAAGAGAGCTTCTACTAAAAAAATTCTTCATTTATGTTAAAATATATTAATAAATGCATTATATGATATGGGAATGAAGTTTTTTAAAAGAATTTGTTTTTGTTAAAAAATTTGAGGCAAAAGCTGCTGAGATGGAGAGGTGCCATACATAGAGAGAACTAATTGGGTTATGTCATTTTTTTGAGATCTACATGTGCAACCGAGGTGGAGGCTTGTAAATTTGACGCATAAGCCTCAACTACCCTCATTAAATGCCTCAGGTGGAACTGCTTTAGTATATTCTAATGCCGATGAGCATTGTGGTTTGCGAACCATCGGAAATGGCTTATCATGTTTCTGACATTGAATTAAATAAAGAGCTAGAAATGAATTGAGCTGTTCATTAGAAATCCTAAGTTTCTGATATTTTTTTTCTTTTTTTTTTGGCTTGATTAGTTGAAAAATAAGCGAATCAACTCCATAGATGAGCCAGCATTTCTCTTGCAATCCAAACCCATCATCTACATATGCTATATTTAGACTTGGGCATTGGACCGTGCTTGGCCCGACCCGACCCAGGCCCATCGGATCAAGTACTGTAGCGAGCCATGCCAGGCACGGCCCATCTGATAAACGGGCCATACCGACACAGCACGAAAGGCCTAAACCCTCCACTCGACATGGCCCTAGGCTCGATGACTGATGGGCTGGCACAGCCTGTGACGAGTCCAAACAAGCCAGAAACGACCCATAATGGTTAATTTGAGATTTTTTTTATTTTTTAAGGTATCCTAATGGCTAATTTTTTTTTTTTTACCATTTTGACCCATCCAACAGCCAAAAAATGGCTAAATTGAGGGGTATTTTGAAAAAATAAAAATTTTGGGACTTCTATAAATAAGGCCCTCCTCTTTTATTCTCACCACACCAATTCATCCAATCAATTCTCTTCCTTTCTAAGCTCTCTACTCCTATGTATTCTCTCTTTTAGTAATTATTCTCTCTTCTATTTAATATTTAGCAAGTAGCAATTATAGTTTAGTAATTCAAGAGTTATATAAGAAGAGGAAGCGTCCCCTTTTTGGAGGTCAGAGTTTAAGAGATAGCTCTTCGGTTACTCCACTCTACTCTCTTTGGCTCTACTCCAATCTATCTCTTTGGCTCTACAAATCCGACTCTCCGATGTCCCAACTCTCCTCTTTCAGCTCTCCAACTCTCCGCCTACCTCTTCTTCCTCTTCGGCTCTACTTAATTTTTTTTTGCTGATTATGGGTTAATTTTTATTTTTTTACCTTCTACTCAGTTTAGATGGCAACTTATGATGATGAGAGCATTGCCACCATACATGTCGGCATTTCTCTTATTTTTGAGGAGGAAGAAACTCTTCCTACTCCCTCTGAAACTCCTTCTGTCAAAGCTAGATCCTCTTCCCGTAAGAGGACTAGCACTGTATGGAATAATTTTGATAGAATTTTGGTTGATGGAGTTTATAAGATAAAATATAAAAATATATCAAATTATATAGTTGTGCCAGTACTGGAGGAACCAGACATTTGAAGAGACATCAAGAGTCTCATAGGATAAGTGATTCTCATCTTCAAAGTACCCTTGATATACAAGGGGGTGCTCTTGTAGAACTTTTGCTTATAATCATAAAAATCAAAGAAAAATATTTATAAAATTGATAGTTAGAGATGAATTACCTTTTAACTTAAATAAATCTTTAAATTTTGAAGAGTATGTTCAATTAGTCTTACAAGCTACTTATAGGAGAACTAGTAGACGTACATTTAGAAGAATAGGTATGACTAATTACTTAGCAATGAAAGATAATTTGATTCGAACTCTTTCTGCCTTAAATGCACAAGTATCATTAACTTCTGATATATGGACTGCAACTATACATAGTATATCTTTTATTTTTATCACTGCTTATTATATCACAATGATTGACAATTAAATAAGCATATTTTGCTTTTCATTTTTTTGATTATCTCCATTCTAGCCAACAAATTTTTAATACTATTTATCAAACTGCAGCTACATATGGTATTGTAACAAAATTATATCTGTTACATTTGATAATGCATCTAATAATAATATAGGTGTCCAATTATTGAAGGACTCTTTTCATCCTATTCTTAATGAAAAATTATTTCATATTAGATGTACATGTCATATTTTGAATCTTTCTATTCAAGTTAGAATGTGTATGGTTTAAGATATAATTATAAAAATTAAGAATGCAGTATTTTTTATTCATACTTTAAGAGCACGATTACAAGAATTTAAATAATTATGTCTAAACCATGGTAAACATTTCAAAAAATTTAAATTTGATGTAGTTATCTGTTAGAACTCTATATATACAATAATTCATGATGCATATCTATACAAAAATTTATTAAATATATATATAAATATTTATTGATTATACTTTATTTTGATTAAAAATGATTAAAAAAATTTAAAAAAATTTAGTTAGTTTTTATAATGCTACAAATACTCTTTCTAGTATTTATTTTCCAACCTCTTGTGTATTTTTACAGCAAGCATATATAATTTATGGTTAATTGCATAATATAGATATAATGATATTTTAATATCTATTATTTATGAAATAAAAAATAAATAAAATCAGTATTAGGACATGATATATCTCATGTATAACTTAGCTGCTATATTTGATTCACAGATCAAATTAAGTGCATATATATTTTACTTGATGAAATCAATAAATATATGAATCATGATTTCGAAGCATCTAAAATTGAAATAACTCAGCTACTTTATGATATTTTTGCATTATATGATAAAAGATTCATGGATCTAGACAATCCACATCATCTTTACAATCTACTTCTAGTACTCTCATTCATCATCTATTTTATTATTCCTTACATATAGGAGACATTCACATGTATCTTCTTCATCTGCATCTTCTTCATCTTTAAGCAACGAATTAAAATTTTATTTACGAAATAAAATCTCTTCTGTATTAGATGAAAATAAATAGAAATCTTAATGTTTAGCCTGATGAAAGAGTATGAAAAATCAATATCCTATTATGTCTGTAATTGCATGTGATATTTTAGCTATACCGATGTCTACAGTAGCATCAGAATCAGCTTTTAGTACAAGTGGCACGTTCTGGATGAAAAGAGGAGCAAGATGACAGGCAAGATAATTGAAATGCTGTTCTACTTCAAAGATTGACTGGATGTGAAGGGAGACTTCAGGATAAAGGAAGACATGATACTGGATCTAATGATGAGGACGACAGAAAATAACAGACAATTAGTAAGATTTATTTTCAATTCTTAATTTTTAAAATTTTATATTTTTACTTTTTATTTATTGAGACAATTCACATCTATTTTTTTCTCTCTCCCTTATTGTATTCTAGAGGTCAGGCCTAGCCCCCCTCCTCTTTTGTATAATTTTGATTTATATTAATAAACTAGTAGGAGTCTATGTCAAATCCTCTATCATTACAAGATGATTTTTAAACAAAAAAAAATTCAATATCTCTTATTTTTTTTTATTTATCCCCAATCTATTTTATTTTATAAAAATTATTTTTTAAAATAAAAATTTTAAAAACGTGCCGTGCCAAATGGACCGTGCCAAGGCCCATATAGGCTGGCACGCAGGCTATGCCGGGCCTGGGCATGAGCCATGCCTGGCCTACCAGCCATGCCGGGCCTGAGCCGTGGGCCACTAAACCCCAGCCCCGCCCTTAGAATTGGGCCATACCATGGCACAGCCTGCTACAGTGCTTGGCGGGCCGTGCCGACCTATGAGCGGTCCGATCCGATGCCCAACTCTAGCTATATTGCTACAAGATCTAAAGGAATATACAATGCCTCTATAAATTTATCACAATCTCAATATTATTGGATAATATCAATCTTATTTCATAAGATGATAAAGTAATTTATCGTTCACAAATAATAAGAATTGTCTAATTACAAATTTTAATTATTTTACTAATATCAATAATTTTTAACTATTTATCATCTAACCGATAGTTTCTAACTATAGCCAAGTAACAAATATCCTACGGCTCTAGATGGAAAAGTTGAAAGATGGCGCGAGCTTTAGAGCTAAAAAAATTCATGGACATGGTCATCTATATGTATGTCTGTCAATGCATTGCGTGATTTTAGTTTCACATTATTGATATGTGATTGACCATATTCATCAACTACTGGTAGTATTTTCAGATGTTTGGAATATGATGCCAGCTATTTAAGCCCAGACTTTTTAGGCTTGCATGACAAAGGTCTAAGAAAGTTTATCAAAATTGAATCTTGGTATAGTGAAGGCTGGTTACAACTCCACTCAAGATCAAATACTGCTTTTAGCCAACCCAAGCTCTAGCAGCTAAAAACTCGGTTTGTCTCATTTATGACCATAATACATCATCTAATTATGCTTAATTGCACCTAGAGTACATATCTTGAGATCGAGCATGTCACAATTGAGCATCTAGGCATGCAAGGCCCAGAATAAATTGCTGACTTGATCTATTCTTGCTAGCCCATGGTCACTTGAGCTAAACCACAAGCACCGATTCATGCTCTTTCCATAGAGCACGGAGCATGTCACCATTAACTGCAATTTAATAAGCAAACTAGGTTTAAACAGAGTTGTTGCCGCAGTATGTCTGTCCAACTACAAAATTTGAATCTGGTTGAATGACTCTGACGTCCACAAAGTTGCCGAGAATCATTGAGAATAAAATGAAAAGAAATGATAAAATATGTATTTTCAACTCTCCCTTGAACATGTTCCCATTAGTACTCTATTTTGCTGTTTCTTTTCTCCTCCGGATCTTGGCTTCACCTGCGATGTTATTTGGGTAGCCCCAAATTGACAATCCTCGCAGTGTATCGCGTTTTAAAATGTCCAATCTCAGCTGCTTGCAAATAAAATTTAATATGTTATCGCGATTAATTACCTAGCCACCATATGATCACTAAATGAATAATTAATCAAAACCAAACATAACTTTTCTGTTTGGACCAGTGAATGGGAACTACAGACACATATTTTGTTATGCATGTATTCTAGGGTAGAACATAATGATAGGCATCTAGCTGGATTGCTGGAAGTAAGACCATACTTAGATAGCCATATAGATTTTTGTTTCATGATTTGTTGCCGTTGCCATGTTGTCGATGATTTGAGATACGTTAGGTTAAGTTGTACTGGTAGGCGAGAACTAGCCTTTGATTCTTAGTACAAGCCCAGCTCGGCCCAACTGGTTTAAGGTTAGCTCGCAAGCTGTTGTCCTTGGACCAGCTCCATATGCTCCCGGGGGCAATCAGACTCCTCCCTTTAAATTCTAAGATTTTGAGACCATTTATTTTTCTCCTGGCCTCAAAGATGGAGTTAATGTGGTGGTTAGGATGGATATGGTTGAAGTCTCGATTGTACGTCACGTTTCACTAGTGCTGTTATTGCTTTGGATCTTGGCATCTTTGGGTTGGAGCCATCCAGTTGTTTTCTTTGGAGGTTTTTGTATCTTTATAAGGGAAGGCTGGTTTCCCTGCTTTGCTCATGATTTCGAGTCTTGTTAATTTTTTGGGTAAGCAGAGTCTTGTTAATTTTAATCCACTTTGGCATATTGTTAATTTTCTAATAAAACAAACGGAGGGATGATAAGTGAAAAAAACTTAATTAGGATATGCTGCAGGAGAATAACATCTTTAATCCCACGTTGGTTCTGAGTCAAAGGAAACTCTACCTTATAGAGAATGAGACTTCCTCTCTTCTATGAGATGCTTTTTGAAAGACAAAATTATAAGACCCATGGATCAAAGCAAACAATACCTCATGTACCGAACTATGAACCCTTGGCCGCAACAGCGCATCAGATAAGGAATCATTCCTGCAATTATAGGACTTTTCTTTCATGCATAGATTTTCTCTTGACTGAGAATTTATATTGTAGTATAGAAAGGAGAACATCATTAGTTCCACATTGATTGTAAGGATAAAATCGTAAAGTTTATGATCAAAGCTGGAGTGGCCCAAGATAAATTGCTACCATTTATGTTGTTAACCAGGAGACGATTCAGTTTCTAGCCTTTCAACCTAAAAAATGGAAACTCTAATTGACACCAATTGCACCACTTTCACACACCAAAATTGCAGATGAAAGAGGAGAGCAAAATGCAATTTATCCAGCGGACTGTTCAAAACCGATGGTCAGAACTTAGAATTCTTCCCAGCTCACCAGACCCGTAGCTTCCAAGGCTGGCTTCCCCATCTCACAGCCTTTTACTTCTTGCCAAGCAAACAAGCAAAAGTTTTGAAAAATAACAAAGTGGAAACCCCAATCTAAACACCAAACCACCAAACATTCTCTCTTCACTCTTGAAAGCTCTGAGGACAACAATTTCAAGGGTGACACATTACTAAGACATCCTCATGCATTGAATCTGAAAGCGTATCCACTACTACAAGCATTATTATATCCATTGCCAAAGCGCCAAGTATTCCTTCCTACTGGTCATGGCTGAATAATGTGGAGAAGCGCTTGTGGCTTCCTTCACTGCTACGCTTCTCACATGAGCTCCCTTCTTCCTTCTAATGTTTGCAATACCTAATACTTTTTTTTTTGGCTCAGTAGAAAACTTAAACCTCCACAAAACCTCCATCTCATGGTTATCTAGAATTAATAAAGATGTTCAGGCTAGGTAAGACCACAGATTGGAAGATCAGCAGCTTTTCATGTATAAAATTCCGGGTGCTATCCTGTTCCTTGGTTTTGCCTACTCCAGATATAATGTTATCAAATATGATACACTTTAAAAACAAACATAGTAGAATAGGACACTCGTCACAACAAAAGCTAAGAACGTAGAATGGATATCCTGAGAGAATAGCAGCATTGAGAAGGCTTCAAAAGCAAGGATTCAGTATGCATCCATAGGAGAAGGTAACCCACAAGGAACTGGTCATGAACCCCTATACTCTCTCATTTTATCTATTTCCAAAAGGCAGCTTGTTGATGCAGGAAGAAGAAAATCATATATCAAAAAGATGAGAAGGTACCTTTATAGCTATCAAACTTGAGCCATCAGGATTAGTTTAGATGTGAGTCCATCACACACTGAAAGAAAACTCAACAGCCTTCCCATGTCAATAAAGATGCTAGACACTTTATACTGGTTTCTAATATGGTGAACTAATATGTAAAAAGAGAACAAGAAAGGTTGCTACAACAAAAGAAGTCAACCATATAATTTTATAATCATCACCTATTGGCATAATGATTACCTGATAATATATGGAGTCCACACATACACACAAGATAAGGGTTCTTCAGCTTGGAACCCAAGTTTCTTACAGGTTCTCTTGTCCATAGGCTGAGCCAAAGCTTTGCGCTGTTCAACTGCTGGCAACTCTATATAACATCACGGTAATCCAAACACCAAACCTCCCTTCTCCAATTGGCTGTGTTTTATTCCAAAACATGCTCTTCTAGATCTCCGCCATCACCATGACCAATGAATTGGAGAGGTGTGAAGCAAATGATAGGCTCCTGGAAAATGTGTGGGCTAGTTTCTTCGCTGGCAATGCCCCAGAAAGCTGCAGTTCTAATGATGAACCCAACAAGAAGTCTGCAGACTCCCGAGACTGGAACGAAATGCCTTGTCTGGAAGGAGGGGAAGGAAATCTGGCAGTCCTACAGAGGCTTCCAAGCCTTGGCAGATGGATATCTATGGGAGCTGAAATCTGGGATGAACTGCTCAATGGAATTATAGCCTCAAATAACTGTGAAACTACCACTCATGATTCAGGATACCATGCTTGCTCATCTTCAACACCAAAGACTTTAGCAGCAGAAAGGGTTACTCCCAAGCATTTTAGAGGGGTGAGAAGGCGACCATGGGGAAAATTTGCAGCAGAGATAAGGGACACCTCAAGGAAAGGGATCAGGGTTTGGCTCGGAACTTTCAATACTGCAGAAGAAGCTGCCCTTGCATATGACAAAGCTGCTTTGCGAATGAGAGGACCACAAGCTCACCTCAATTTCCCCATGGAGGCAGTTGCCAAGGCTTCTGAAGATGCTCACCTTAAACAGGCCTTGGCATGCACCACGAGTGGCACTGCTTGCCCAGTGTATGGCTGTGCTGGGACAAATTATGGCCCAAGAAAGAGAACAACAAGGGAATGGGACATCTATGATGAGGTTCGAGCTGAAACACCAGCAGGGAAGAGGAATAGCGGCATCAAAGGGATAGTCCGCAATAAAGTAGATGTTGTGGAGTTATAAGACCTTGGCAGCGATGATTTAGAAAGTTTATTGTCTTCTTTGTAATACAGAACAAGGCTCACAAAATGTTGTAGGTAGGATAATGAATGAGAATTCATATACAGCTGTGTCATGTACATTTTGTGAAGTAATGCTTACAGGATGTATACAAAAAATCTACTGGATTTGAAGAGAGCAAGCATGTGTTATTGCTCTTTTTGTGCTCAAGCATGTAGCAGTTAATATCTTTATGAGAAGCGTAGAGACTGTTCTGTACTCCTTAAAACTCTACCGAACATAGAGAACTGGTATTTTTGCTAACCTGCCACTCTATGGTTAAAAAAAAAATTACAAGTTTATAACATAACGATGGTTGTACATGGGTGTATGGTAGAAGGATAGCAACCAATCATGTCTGGCCAGTTAGTCTGGTCCTTTTTAAAACAAATTTAATGTCATCGTTATATGTAATCAACAGACAGGAAGAGAGCAAATTGGTGGAGAGAGAGAGAGAGAGAGAGAGAGAGAGAGGAAAACAGGGTTTATGTTTAACGATGCGAGGATTTGATAACAGGGTTTCCACATAATACTTCAGGATGCTCAGTTAGTCTAAGTATGATGCTTGATTACTAATGAGACCAATATATTTCATATATACAAGCTGCTGATAACCAGATGATAAGAAAGAAACTAGAAGCATTTAACAATAGCAAAATGTACACATGATTATAAAAGGGACCATAATTGGTGTTTACATCAAACAATCTTTTGCAATTCCATTTCGCTACCTTCAATTTGTGCTTTATACTAATCATCGGCAAGCAAATTTAAAGTCAAGAAGTTTCAACAAACTAATCCAACAAAATTAAACAGGATAATCCTTTGTTGCATATGAGGACTAGATGAGCATTTCTGGCAAAAAGGACTTCCTCATAAAGAAAATTGAGAGCAAATGATATTCCCTTCTATGCGAACAATAGGCAGAAATTTAAGACCAAAAAGTAAGAGACAATTGCAACCCCAATTATGTATGTATGTATGTATATATGTATGTATGTATAATGATATAAGTATATAATACTTCCTATTCCAATCTGATGGTTTATATCCCAAGATTGGAGATATCCTTCTACCTGACAACATATTCTATTTCATCTATTACTTTGTAACATCATCTCAGAACTGGATACTACTGAAAGGGCCAAATTCCACATTACATTACAAGCTAATCATACATGCTGCCACCATGTCAAAGAAAAGTTTCAGAAGTGATTTGTGATTCATAAGAGCCTGCAATATTTTAGACACACCTAAATAGAATTTACAAATACTTTTCTTTATCCGTGAGATATATTATTAAAAAAAAAAGACATTACACCATAAATTGCTCACAACACAGCAAAGACTACTGAATTTGCAGGCTTATTAATTCCCCTCAAATAGTGTCTCCTTCGAGATCTAGTGCACCGATAGAACAGGCAAAAGGCCATTATACACATTGCAGAACCCACTTGTATCATTATAAGTAATTTCAATCCTGTGAATAAATAGCAAGGCCAATTAAATATCATAGCCATTCTTTTACCACATTAGATTCCTTCATTAGCGCTTAAAGGTTTACCTTTTAACTTTTGGACTAAGTCATCCAAATCAACTCTATTTTTTGTTTCCTGTATGTCACTGTTGTTCATTTTTGTTGCTTCTGCATCATGGTCACCACTTCTATTTTCAGAAACATTCTGATCTTTGAGGCATGTGTTTGGACAGTTCATCCCAGTATCATATTCATCACTTCCATCACAACAATCTAGAGACAAACGAATTATCTGATATTGATCAGAAAATGAAAATCAAAAGCAAAATGCCAACAAAACGGAAAGCAATCATATGCTATGTTAACAAGTAATGAATATAAGAAGGCAGCATTGAAGATCTCCTATAGGAATGATGTTTACACAAAAGACCTTTATACACATTACTTACCACAGATATGATCATTAACCTGAGATGAAAACAAGAAATGAGGTGTATCTCCTATATTCCTACAGTAGAATTTGCTTTGAGGACAAGCAGAAGTTCCTGCAGCACAAAACAAGATAGAGAAGAAGCATTCAGTAAGTGGATGCAACAGAAAATCAAGAGAGGTTGTGGCCACTTCCGAGCAAAAAAAATAAGCTTAAGTTTTAAAGGTAATGTAAATAATAGACAGATTTTTTAACTCATCTAAATCCCTTAAATTTATCAACATGTTTTATTAAAAGATGTTCAAAATAGAATTTGTCTCTTTCTTCATGGATTTGGCATATTAATACACGATCCCAAAGATATAAAACATAAGCAGGTTTACTTCCATACACTATCTACTTAAGTAGCACTGACACTACTAATCAGGATAAGCCCTTTGTTTGGTAACAGTATAATTAGACTTTCCCAAGAAAGGTGGTACCCATTTACCTTAGTTTGCATACGTTTTCCTTTTTCGCAAGGTTGCTGGCTCATGCAAAAGAAGTCATGGATTGTAATAGTAAAGTTCATAATGAAACACAAAATTCATTCTTGTTTGCTGCTGCATAGATGATTTATGTTCAAGACAACAGAAAGTGGAGATGGGAAAAAGGTTGGGTGAGCCTTCTGAAAAATGAATGACATCTTCAACAATGGTATGACCATGACAAATGAGATGTATACTCAAAAAAACCAGTGAAGCAGTTTAGCACCCAAAGTGACCTTCATAAGAGGTAAAGCACCACATGTATATGTCCCCCCTCCTTAAAAGGAACTTTTCTGGGTGAATCAGGATTTGGATTTGGGATGAAGATATGTAATATTAGTCCTGGTAGTAGCATTACCTTCTGACTATTCTAGATGACTGTTCGATGGCTCTTAGACTATGACTCCTGGGCTGCCTTTTAATGAGCCTTGACATCACAACTTTTTGGATAATTTTGTAATGATTTAAATATGCAAGGGAACATGAACATGCATGAGGTAATATCCAAAAATGGAATGTGGCCATAACATAAAGGCCAACACACCGTTGCAATATGAATCAACTATAAATAAACTACTCAAAAACTTAACATCACCAAGCTTGCAACAATCTTGGACCACTTCATAATGATGAATCAATGCGTTGCGTTTTCACTTGGCAGGGGTTTTCTCCATTCAAGTTGCATATCAATCCAAAAGAGTTGTCTCTCTGATGAAAGCAAGCATAAGCAACCTTCTTTAATCAAATAAATCTTCTTAACTGCACTAAACAGTTCGTACCGAAACCATCCAGGTGTTATAACTACATGCCAAATGGTCAACCATACCATCAAGGTCAACTTAAGATCTCTTTTAACACCATAAATCTTTAGAAAGCCAAGTAACAAGCAACCAACTTTTTCACTAGGTCAATTAGGGCAGATTTCTAGAATCTAGAATCTTTTACATGGCACCTAACAAAGATAATTGAGTGTGCAAAAGTCACCCGACCTACGTAATATCTAAAAACCAAACTTCTTCACGACATATAGCAGTGATATAATGACGACTCATACAAATGGAACATTTAAGGATGAAAAATCTCAAGGTCCATAGCAGGCGCATGCACAATACTGAGATGGAACTGACTGGTAGTAGTAGTTTCAAGTTTCAAGCACCAAACAGCTATGATGAATATGGAAATACAAAAATTCCTAAATGAAGACAACTAAAGATGGACATCAATAATTCTTGCATCCATTACGCATTTCACAGATGAATCACATAAAATAACTTGTTAGATCTTCCTAATTACCTCTGACGGGAAAAAAAAAAGGAAGAAAATCGATCCAAGGCTTGTCGACACCACATGAAGTGGATTAGGGGTTTTGGGTGGGTTTTAGCTCTCACCGGGTTCGTCGGTTCCGTCGAGGCAATCGCAGTAGCCGTCGTTGAGGCGATCCCTCGAGAAGGTTCTCGACCCGTCCTTGCACGCGATCACCGCCCCCGCGACCGCGAAATACTTCTCGTCTACAATTTCCCGATTATTTATATAGAAATCGGTCAGACGAATTGAAAAATGAAATTAAAAAAAAAAAAAGATGCGTCGGATCAGAAACGGACGGTCGGATCGTTCGGAACGGGGACACAGGTTTACCTTGCGGGGAGACGCCAAGAAGAGGAGAGGAGGCGACGAGGGAGGAGGCGACGAGGAGGCAGGCGGGAACGAGGGAGAGGAGGCCTCTCGTTCCCATTTTTGCGGGCCGGCAGACCGCACCCGTTGACGCCTGGGCTATTTGTTTCCGGCTGTTGTTCGTCGCATCAGCTCGTGCAACGCTTCCGCTGCAACGAGCTTCCTATTGGAGGAGGTAGAAGCATATAGGCCCCACGTACACGTGGCCAAGTTGCATATGGGCTCGGCTTCTTAAAATATGAAAATAAAACTTTGAGTCCGTCTTAGATTTTTTCTTAAATAAATGGAAAAAAAAAAAAAAAAAAACGATGCTAGAATTATGTAGGACTATCACGTGAGGGTTCCCCATCCAAAATTCAAATGCAAAATTTATGGTTGGTAGGCAGAGAGGTATACCCACTACCTCAAGTCAATTTGATGCACTCCAGAAAACTCTTCATGCAAAATATCTGGGTTGGAAATCCTTTTCTTTAATGATATCGATATCCAAAGTATTTATCCACCCCAAAGAAGCTTACACTTTTTTTTTTTTTTTTCCTGTCTTCTCTATATAAAATTAGCAAAACAATCCCACCTACTCTGCACTCCTTATATATCTACTAATCATCCATAATGCTCCAAAAAGCACAATTTACTTTTAGACTTAAAATATGAATAATCCTCCTCATCTTGAATCTGAAACCTCTTGATTGGTAAGCAAATGGATGCAAATTATTACAAGATATCTTTAGAAGACAAAATTAGCAGTTAGCACAAAACTAATTGTGAGTGGGGTGAAGTTAACTTTCCCGGTGGTTAAACCACCTGTAGGCAATATTTCAAGTGGTTTAGCACTACTTGGGCATCATTGCTAGTGATGGATTTAGCATTGCCCATCTGATAAGATTTGGCCCTTGCATTAGAATGCAATCTAAGCATACATTGATAACCTATATATTGTATGGTTAATGATAGGTCCCATGTTTTCATTATTGTGTGGTAGCTTGTCCTTCTTCCTAGCTTCTACTCATCCAATTTGTATTTCATCGCATGCTAGTGGTTAGTCCATATCGTCAACCAACCTCTTTATGCTAGACTGGATACAATCTGCACTAAGAACTTAAGATGATGTATCTTAAAATATCCATATTTTAACAAAAATTAAAATATTAAAGGAAGAGGAACGTAACCAGAGGGACCGACAAGGATCGGTGAAATAGTGCTGGGGAATTACAAACCTGCCCATATACTCGAGAATATGCTTGCTTGTCACGGGTATAGATAGAATAATTAGAAAGAGAGAGATTGAGGATTATTGCAGTATTTTTTAAAAAAATAATATATGCAAATGGAGAAGAATGATCGAACAACATGATTCACTAATTTTATGAATTCCAAAAGAAGTAAGGAGCAGAGTGGGCAATATCCTATCCTATCAGGCATGTACCACATAAAGCCCTTGGAACAATCAAGAATACATTGGTGATCTTTATCAATTGCTTGCCAGATCTCCACTCAATTTACTAGACCGACACAGTAGTTCGGAATTGATGCGGTACATGGCCAGACCAATGATGCTGGTTGGACTTGCCTTCCTCTCGGTTAATCACCAATATCTATATTTAATCGATAAATGGTGTTTTATACGTGATCTTTGGAATTTTGTCCATTATCAAAGCCATGTCCATCTTAATTAGTAACATTTTCTATTACATAGCTCAGCAAGAACTCCTCTCCATCCTAACCTGGATAAATTGAGTCCAGATATCACAATAGCTTCACCCAATCACCAGGCTTCACTGGGACATCAAACGGTACTGAATTGCCGACTGGGAACACTCACTTGCACCTTCACCCACTTCAGAAGCCCGAAGCAATCTCTCCAGGTAATCCGGCCCCAGATCCTGAAGCACCACCACCCCACCCCCGCCCGGCGCCGCGACAACGCCGCCGCCGCCGCCCATCGCGAGTGGCGGCGGGAAATTCAGCATCGCTTTGGCGCCCCGCATCCGGAAAGCGGCGCGGTCATACGCCCGGGCCGCCTCTTCCGCCGTGTTGAACGTCCCGAGCCACAGGCGTGCGCCGTGCCGCGAAGAGTCGCGAATCTCCGCGGCGTATTTCCCCCACGGCCGCCGCCTCACTCCCCGGTAGTGGTTCTTCCCGACGCGCCCGGTTGGCTCGATGCGCTTCCGGATGGACCCCGCATCGCCCGCCGCCGCTGCAGGGGACGGCGCGGTGACCGCGGTGGTCACCGCTGAGGCCTCTCGAAGAGCCTCGAAGATGACCATGTCTTGCGAGTCGTTCTCGTTAAGTGGGAGGTGGCCTCCGGTCACCATAGAAGAACAAGAGGAGGACAAAGGGGAGGGATTCTCTCCAACTTTCGAAAGGTTCTTCTAATAAGAGGATGGTGTTTTGGTTTCTTATCGGTGGTGGTGGTGGTTGTGGAAGGCACGAGGCTTTGGCTGGTCCATGGGAGGGAGAGGGTAGAGGTATTTGAATGGCTCGGGGATGGGGGGAAGGTGCCCGGGGCCCGTTTGATTAATTTTCGCTTTGGAAAAAAAGGAAAGAGGGAGGAACCAGGGGAGGTGGCTTTAGCATTCAGCAACAGCCAATCCCCTGCTTGTCCTTCTATTTGACGACTGAGGACGTCAATTCACGCTTGATGGCTTCGTCATGCTGGAAATTGCCCTTTTACCTTTCTACCAGGGCCACAGGAATAAGAGAGATGCGTTGAATGTCTCTGTCGTCGCTCCACAAGTTATTATATATGTTTCTTCATTGACGATTTAATGCTGTATCTACTTTATGAGTCTGTTTGGTTTGGCTTTACATCCTTGCAATATTCCTTAATGGCTTCATTTTTTTTTTTTTGTCTATGTGGATAATGCGAAAGGCCTTGATTCATTTCATGTGATGATGATAAAAGTCTGATTCTCAAGTCTTCACCGGCTATCAGAACTCCTTTTAATAGGAATTCGTTTTTCTTTCTTAAGTTCTTGCTATCTTTCGAGGAGAAAATAATGGAAATTATTCACTTGAATGTGGAAATATATTTTTAAAGTTCATATGTCTAAATAATTAAAATATTTTAAGTATTTAAGGCACATACATCCATGATTTCTTTATGTCATTATACATCAAATTCTAATAACTTAAGCACTTGAGTGGAGAAGCTCAAGAGAGGCAAGAGTAAAAAAGGTCATGATTCAAGTAATGCCTCAAGTGTAGTCCTTGTGAAAATTTAAATTTTATCTTATTTTTACTACTTTATCTAAGTCCATGTAATGAATCTTACCCATTCTAGTTGTATCCCAAGTTTTGGACATCTTACACTATAAAATGGTGCCAAATCATTGGATTGAGACTTGTTGATAAAATTGTTATTGGAATTATTGCCATTATTATGAAAATAAAAAAAATATGTATTTAGTTTGGTATCTCATTGCATATGTAATTTATCTACTTGAAGTTTGGCAAGGATTGTTATATACAACCCTAGTTGCATTCTCCGAATCTTCCTTTATATGTCATTGGAGCAATATCTGAACTTTTATTAGTGTTTTTTCAAAACTTGCACCAATAAAAATAATACATTTCATTACATTGTATACACGTATAATTAATTTTGGATAATTAAGATAAGGGTTGATGCAGGTGTAAATTTACTTATTGACAATATTCAATTTATGATATTGATTGGAAAGACAGTGGAATCCAATCCAACCCATAAAAAGCTTTGGTCTTCAATCTCCTAAGTCAATATTTGGAATTTCCGCCATCTCTATACTATATTCAAGAAAAAAGTGCTACATTGACAAAAATCTTACATCAAAAAGTGAAACATCTAATACATAAAATTTTGATTGCTTCATTGACTAGTAACCTAAACATGATGTAATAGAAAGCAGTAGTGAAGACAGCGATCACAATGGTATGGCACTTGCATTAATCTTTATGCAAAAGTCTCTGTGTCACCATAACACTCCTCCATTCATCATTTTCTAGCGCAGTTAAAAACAAAAAGAAATACTTTTCTCTTTGCTGTCAAAAGACTTCTAGAACCAAGCCAAAATTTGGTGCACGGGATTCCAGAGATTTAATAAACACGCCGATGGCAAGAATGTCTCCACCTCCCCTGGTCCGATCGCATCTGCCGGTGAGGTTGGGGGAGATGAGGTCAGCGATGAGATCCAACCCTCGGAACCGCGCCGCTGATTGGCGGGAGCGTTCGACGGTTCCAGAAGGTGTGGGGCCCGGGGTCGTGGTTGGGGCCCGTGGCCTTTTGACGTCGTCCAATTTGCCGGGCTGCGGATTCCAGCTGTTGCTCTCTCCAAAATTAGCATCAACGACGGGGAACAGCCTGGTTGGAGAGAAGACGGGGTTGTATCTTTCGAGCGAAAGAACGATTCACCCTCCTTTGGCGCATCGGCCGTTGGATCGCGAATTGGTTGCTTCGAGATCTGCGCATATGGATGGATGCCTTTTGCATTGCTTTGAGATCTATGCGGAGCGAGATCCGACGGGCGACGTCGCGAAAGAAGATCGATCATTTTTCGCGCGAAAGATACATCCATTTCCTAAGTTGCCGTGTAAGATACGAGGCGGAGTCGGAGAGCAGACTACTTTAACCAAAAAAAAAAAAGGTGGACTAGACTCACGTGCGTGTGACGATGGAATTTTGATGTGGAAACATCTAGCTCTAATAAATAAATGAAAACAATATTTCTTTGGTAGGCAAAGAAGAAGATATGCTGGAATGGATGGGGTTGCAATGTCTTTGAGATAAGTAGTTTTAAGTTGCCACGTATTGCAACCTCGTAAGCGACTGGCGGAGGCCATGCAGCTGCTAGGTGGAACGTTTGACATTTAGCAAATTGTGTGCCTTTATCAGTGGGAAATTCATTGAGGAGTATGACATACGGGGGAATATTTGAACCCTTGGAGTTTATGCTATGAAGACTATCTTTGATCATCATGCTTGTCCTTTTTTGTTTTCTTGCATCTTTTGGTCAAGAGGAGTGAGATGAGCATCCGAGTGATGAGACTGAAGACGATATTTCCACAAAAAATCCATGGGAAATCAATGAATCTGACTTAGATGATACCTGGCTCACATGGAGTTCCAATTAGACTAACGTATGGTTTGATCAAAGGGATCAAATACAAGAAATATTCAAAATAAGCTACTTATTGTTAAGATGGTTAATTTTATGTGTATTGAAGGGAAATAATAGAAAATAATAGGGAAAAAAAAAAAGACATTGTTCGATCATTTTATTGTCTGCTAAACGGTTTACTATTCCCTTAGGCTAGCGGTTAAAGCCAAGTATCATTTCTACGGATCTTGGTTTCAGTACAATTGTCATAGGAGAGCTTCCATTATTTGGAGGAAGATATCTAAGGTTGGGTCTCAGTTGAAGTTTCAGATCCAATGGCCTGTAGGTTCCGATAAGTTGATTAATGTGTTAAAGACTCTTAAATTATAACTATACTCATAATGGTCTCGCCAACCTACGTAAACATGAAAAATCTTAACCTGAATATGTATGTTCATAATTTTATTACTTCTAACAGAACTTGGGATATCCAGAATCTTGCCAATTTTTTAAATGATCTAATCAAGCTCATTACTATTATTCCTGTGTCTCAAGGTTTTTGATCGGATTAATTAGTATGGGGTTCATACAAACTATGCATGTCTCCTTACAAGACATGAAGAATCTGCCTATTTCCAATAATACTCAACCTCCCCAGGTTAGTTTTGGTTGGATCTGGTCTTTAAAAATTCCTCCACAAGTTAAAACATTTATTTGGAAACTGATTTGGAAAAAACTTCCGTGTAAAGCTTTGCTTGAGCACTGTAATATTATTTCTGTAACTGTACGGTTTTGTGATTTATGCACAAATCAATAGAGAACTCGTACTATTATTCACTATATTTTTCACAATATTTTGACACAAATAAGCTACATGTACCATTTGAATTTTTGCCCTAATTCACAGCCGTATTGATGGACCATCTATCTGATGCCTTGGTTGCGAATGAGCAGAAATCACTTTGCATATGCAGCTTGGATGCTTTGATGGGCTCGAAATGAGCATATCTTTGATAACAATCAGATGACTCCTACTCATATTTTACAGGGCTCCTGTCTTTGCTAACGACCATGATGGCCTTCAGGTCCTTCATTACCATGCCCTGTAGCGGCTCTAGGGTAGCCAATTACAAAAAATTCTTCCTTTTGTCAAACCCATTAGTGTCCTGGCTACTCCCTCCATTGGGTTTATAAAAATTAACTTTGATGCATATGTTGCTGAGGATAAGATGGCAGTTGGATATGTCATTCGAAATCATGAAGCTATCTTGCTTCGGGCTAGGGGTAAGTTAATTTCAAATGTTTCTGTTTCTTTTGCGGAGTTACTTGTTCCATGGTATGGGGTCCAGGTGCCATCTTAGAATTTCATGCTTCTCTTACTTGGCTAGAAGGAGACTCTGCTACTATGGTATCATGGTTCTACAATCATACAGTCAATGGTCTCTACCATATTCCGTATGTTAAAGATTTGTATCATTGGAAATCTGCTGGATTTTTTCATAAAATCACGCATACCTATAGAGAAGTTGACCAAGTTGCAGACTTCAGGGCAAATAAGGCTTTGCATGAGATTTCTCTTGGTCTTCTGAGGCTGGTATGGACTCTCGTGGTAGGTTCTCTTACAAGCTGATGCTTATAGGGTTCGATATACAAAATAACCTCGGAGATCTGTTGTTGATATCTATTGGCAAATTCTTTTAATATGCTTTGCTTATTGTTATACTCTATATGACTATATTGCTTGTTTTGGCCTGCAGATGCTCTTCTTCAGATCTACTCAAAATTTCTTTCAGCCAATTAGGAGAATTCTGAGCAAATATCTATCTCTTACTCTCGATTTCATAATCTTCTTGCTGTCAGTGGATAAGCAGGGTTTAGATTTTGCTCTGTATTGCCTGTTTGAATTACTAATCATGGTTAATATGCAGGAATATTCATATATCCTTAAGTTGAGGGAGCACCAACTTCAAAGTAATGGGAAGAGAGGCCTTAGAGGCTTTCTTCTTGACCTACTTCTTTCATGCCTTTATGGGCCCCTCTGGCTTTGCTTTCTTTACCGTCTCAGTTGTGCTTACTATTGCTGTTCCTACCTTCACTATCATCTAAACCATATGCTTATGAATGAAAAGTTTTTGTGTGGTAAAAGAAATCATAACAATAATTTCAAATTTCGTGGTATGTGATCCACAAAGAGGTGTTTCAATACAGGGAGGATAAAAAAGTTGGATCAACAGGAAAGGAAAGAAAAAATAATTAGAGAAAGGAAATGAAAACATACAAAACTCTAGATGAGGATGTCAGGTCTATTGTGACTGCTTCAAGTTTTTTTTCCTAATCAGGATCCTATGGGAATATATCTTCTTCGACAACCGGTGGCTCATTCTGCTGTTTTGTCCTATGATACATTGTTGATTGTTCAGTGAAATACCTATTCTACTCAGATATTGTCTACAACTTACCCTAGGGACTCAAATAATGAGCACGGCTTTCCACTATGGTACACTAGATATGATTTCCCTTGCGCCATCAAGATCCGATACCACACGGTGCAGCAAAAAAAAATAAAAAAAAATAAAAAATATAATACAAATATGTAGATCGGCCTCAAGCCTATCTTTACAGAACATACAAATTTTACTATGGGAGAATAAAATAAAATCAATACAAGAAGAACTCACCACTCAACTCTTATATAAGAGTCTCTTAAAAAAAATCTTAAAACCCTTATAAAAGCTCTCTGAAACCTCTGTTGAAGCTTTTCTGCACCTCTAGAATGTTACTAGCTCTCCAACGTAACAAACAGTTCGTCAATCGGAGCTATATAGACTCCAGAATCACAAAAATATCGTTTCAATAGGAAACAGAGTCCCAATCAAGCCTAAAATCATTTGTGGCCGTCCGATCGTGATCAGCTCGCATCAAAGCCATTCGATCATGCAAAACACCCTCTGATCATGCCTGATCTGATCCGAATTCGTTCTCAGCCGTCCGATCATAATTGGCTGCGATCTGGGCTATCGGATCGTGCAATCCAGCCCCTGAACCGTGTGTGGACCGCGACTTCAGTCCACGCAGCTCCCATGAGCTGCCATCGCCCCACGGTCCATGGTGGACCGCGCAAGCTCTGGGCCTGGGCGCCCCGTGCACGTTGGGCCAGCCCACGCGTGCGCCCGCACTGGGCCTGCCTGCACGGGCCCGCACTGGGCTCGCCTGCGCACTGGACCGTGCGTGCCTGCATGGGCGTGCGTCTTCGCAGGGCTCGGCGGCGCTTCGTCGGTACCTGCCAGCCCACCGCGGCCGTCGCCGCCTCATGCACCGTGTCGCCCTCTTTCGCGCATATCTCCTTTGTTTGGACTCCGTTTGGGCTGTTCTTAGGCTTGTTGGACTTCGTTTTTCATCCTGGACCTCGCTGTGGGCTCAATGTGAACTGAATCTTGAGGCGTATTTTCTAATAATCTTCATCTCAACTCAATATTCGGTCTCTATCTATCTCTAAGAGTCTGTGATCCATTTTACCCCCATATCCTGGGGCATGCCTGCTGTCTCAAGGATGGACAAACGTGGAAGTCAAGCCAGGCCACTCGATCCCACCTTCATCATGGGTTGTGTCTACTTTGACCAAAGATTTGCTCAGGGTATCATCCTACAGTAATAGAAATCTCATCCTGCGACGTCGCCTCTCGTCCTCTCGAGTCTCCTGTCTCGTGCTTGATCCACCTCCACCTGGAGCTTCATCTCGCTCTGGGCTCCTCCTGGTTCCACCTCGCACTGGGCTCCCTGCAGGTAGTAATGTTCTCCTATATTCTTCTTTCCCTATAGAACAATCCTATCACCGTGCAGCACCTTCAGGATTCCTTCATCAGCTACGGTCCTGTAGCCTCTCGAATCCAGTCTGTTCAGTGAGATAAGATTCTACCTGAAATCGGATATATATCGGACCTCCCCCAATCTTCTTACTGCACCATCATATGTCCTCCAGCTGACCATCCCGATGCCTCAGATCGCATAGCTCGATCTATCCGACAGATAAATAGTGCCCTCATTACTCTTCAGAGAGTCAAACTGCTCTTCTCTGCAACATACATGATAGATGCATGCAGAATCTAAAATCCACTGCTGGAAAGAAGTAGATACCTCATCAGATATCTCTAGGACATCACCCTTTGAGTCGCTACTGACCGTCGCTGCAGTAGCCCTCGTTCAATCCCTGAGTTGAGAGCAATCTCTAGCTAGATGTCCCAACTCGTCACACCGGTAACATCTGGTCTTACTCAAGTCTCTCATCCTGGACTTGGACCGCCCTCATCGTGATCTCCTGTCGCCTTGTCTGCCACCTTTTGCTCCTCCATAAACCACTAAAGTTGAGCTACCGCCTGAACTCGAAGCTGGATTCTCCCTCCTGAGAACCTCATTCTGGAGAATCACCGCGGTGACCTCATCTATCTTGATGGTGCTCTTCCCCACTAGAAGAGCAGTCACCAAAGACTCATACAAAGAAGGGAGTGATGCTAGCAAGACCAGGGCCCTGGTCTTCTCCTCAACTTTCTCGCCAACGCTGAGGAGGTCGGTGAAGATCTTTTGGAAATGGCTGAGATGCTTCTGCATGCTCTGTCCCTCAGTCATCTGCAGCTGGTAGAACTGCCTCTAGAAAAAAAAGATATTGGTGAGAGATTTCACCATGTACAACTCTTCGAGCTTCGATCACAGCATCGTCGGAGAAGTCTCGCCAAGCACATAGATCACCACCTCATCTGCTAGGTATAAACAGATCGTACTCACCGCCTGCATCTGGAGCCGCCTTCAATCCTACATCTCTACGGTGGTTGGCTTCTCATCGCACAAAAGAGCATCGATCAACCTTTACTAGATGAGCACGTTTTTCACTCTTACCTACCATAAGAAAAAACTGCTATTTCCATCAAACCTGTTGATCTTCACCTTAATTGTGCTTGTCTTCTCCATCTTTTATCTTGTTCACCACCGCTGCAACCTACGCTCTGGCACCACCTTATTCTGATATCAATTGTTGCACCACCAGGATCCGGTACCACACGATGCAGCAGAAAGAAAGAAGAAACAAAATAAGAAATACAATACAAATATGTGGATCGGCCTCAAGCCTATCTCTACGGGGCGTGCAAACTTTACTATGAGAGAATAAAATAAAATCAATACAAGAGAAACTCACCACTCAATCCTTATACAAAAGTCTCTCAAAAAAAAATTTCAAAATCCTCACAAAAGCTCTCTGAAATCTCTGTTGAAGCATTTCTGCACCTTCAGGATGTCACCAGCTCTCCAACGCAATAAACGGTTCGTCAATCGGAGCTATATAGACTTCAGAATCACAAAAACATCATTTTAGTAGGAAACAAAGTCCCAATCAAGTCTAGAATCATCCGTAGCCATCAGATCGTGACCAGCTCACACTAGAGCCATCCGATCGTGCAAAATACTCTCTGATTATGCTTGATTTGGCCCGGATCCATCCTCAACCATCTGATCGCGATCGGTTGCAATCCGGACTGTCGAATCGTATAATCCAGCCTTGAACCGTGCGTGGATTGTGATTTCGATCCATACGACTTCCATGAGCCACCAGCGCCCCGCGATCTACAGTGGATCGTGCGAGCGTTGGGCCTGAGCGCCCCGTGCACACTAGGCCGGCCCATGTGTGCGCCTGCGCTTGGGCTGCACGGGCCCGTGCTGGGCCCTCCCGCAAGCTGGGCTGTGTGCGTGTGTATGCGCGTGCATCTCCACCGGGCTCGGTGGCGCTCTGTCGGTCCCCGTCGGCCCGCCGCCGGCCGTCACCACCTCGTGCTCCGTACCATCCTCTTTCGTGCGTATCTCTTCCGTATGGACTCCGTTTGTACTGTTTTTGAGCTCGTTGGATTTTATTTTTCATTCTGGACTTCGTTGTAAGCTCAATGTAAACCAAATCTTGAGACGTATTTTCTAACATTGCAAGGACTTTACTTTTGCATCCACAGGAGTTCCACCACCTTGAATGAGCATTCTCTTCTCATGGGGTTGTCATTTATCTGGAGGGATGACGCTTCTTCATTGGGGAGGGGAAGGCAAGCTCCAATGCCAGGAATTCATAACAACAATGGGATATTCAATCAAAATTTTAAGAAAATTCGAGAAGTTAGATTAGACTTCTTCAACACTAAATGGAAGGCTCTACATGCTCGTTGGCGGGTGTAATGAAACATTATCCGTTAAAGGAAGAAAGGGTGCCTGATATGATAAGAAAAGAAAGGACAAAAAAAAGAAAAGAAAAAGAAAATAAGAAAAATAAAAAATCTCCAGCAGAAAAAAAAAAAAGAAAAAAGGAAGAATGAAATATTATCTCTAACATGTTTTATTGTCTTTCTCTTGCAAGTTTTATACTTACTGATGTTCAATTCTTATTCTTACAACTCTTTCAGCAAGAATACTTTGAATGGTTTTTTTAGCCCCAAACTTCTCGTTCCATTACACAGGTGCAGGCTCAAAAGTCGTACAACTGTTATGGCATCGTGCTTTTTCCTTCGCAAATTGATAGAGTAGATCTTATGCCTTCACTTATAAGCTTCAATACAAATTGGGTTCCAAAGCATCATTTTCCTTACATGGCTTCTATATGGTATTGGTCTTACAATGTCTTCATGCTGAGTCTATTAAAGAGGCTCTTGTTTCAGGATTATCTACACTGGCTACTTCATTTCATATGGTTTTTTTTCTGATATGCTGTTGTGCTCATCAATGAAGTTTTCCTATTATTCTCACTTCGATAGGTATTCATATCAATTTTCGGTGCGTGGCCTAATGATACTGTGTGGGTTGCTCCATACTCCTTTACTTTGTTTATGCTGTGGAGTTCTCTTTTGGCCATCTACTACTTAATAACAGCCGGTCATCTTGCTTATAACCCCTTTATGTGTCAATTTTATCCTTCTCTGGGAGACAAGTAGATTGCTTTTGATTCTTTGGATACAAAAGTCAGTGGCTTAAAAGGTTGCTCTGTACTTGCTCTCACATATAACGCTCTAAACTCCAGCGCCCGATTTTGTTCAAACTTCTCAATACTGTTTTCTACTTTGCTCTGTATTATAGTTTAATGGTTTCTATCTATTATGGCATCAAATTTTGGGATCTTAGTGTTTGTAATTTGGCCCGGTTCTGTTCATGGCCTGCAAGCTTGTTTTGTGGAAACATAGCCTGTATCCTTGACGGTTCAGGTACATTAATAAGAAATACTCATTTACGGAAAAAAAAAGGATTTACTATTCAATCTAAGTTGAAGAATTGAATTTCAAAAATGTACTTTATCTGATGAATAAAAAATAATAAATCATCACTTTTATTTCTAAGATATGATAATCATCGTAATAATATAATTTCTAGATAAATCATTAGTTAATACTAATAATATGGATGTCTTGCACTATCTAAAATGGCAAGTGTTTATGTTGTATGATCGAAGAGTTGAATAGTATTTTATAATTTTATTTTTTTTTTAAAATTTTACTATGATGTTTGAAAAAATATTTTAATTTTTTATTATTTATTTATTTTTGACCATAAGATTAAACACGAATCACTCGAATTTCAACCAATTGCAGTGCCAATATGTATGACCGGTGCAATAAATATTTCAAAGATTAAGATTGTTATGTATGTATGTGTGTGTATAAACGTCTTCTCCGTGGGCCACTGAAGGTGGAGGAGGCATGGGGGACTGGGGGTAACCACGAAGAATGGAGAAGTCATGGGCTACCGGTAGGAGATGAGGCACCCCGCATAGAGGAGAAGCCACAGGCCACACCTAAGGGGGTATGGTGGAGGGGGGGGAGGAGAAGCCACTAGCCACGTGCTCCAGAGGGGGTGTGGGGAATCGTGGAGAAGCCACAGATCGTCGAAGGGGAGGTGGTGTGCAGGAAGACGAGAGTGCGTAGAGGAGCCATGGTGCCTAGTCGGAGGTGGTGGCGGCACAGAGGCATAGACAGCAAGAGATGGAGAGCCATAGGTGGAGGGTCGGGAGGCACAGAGGAGCTTCGGGTGGCACTGGGCGGGGGAGAGGTGCGGAGAAGCCACGGGCAGAGGAAGAAAGAAGAAAAAATAAATATATAATAATAAAATATTTTTTAAATAATAATAAAATATATAAAAAAATATTAATATTTTATAATATTCTATTATAAAAGAGTACTATAGTATTTTTTTATTATTTTTTTATCATAAACACTATAAATGTGAGGCTAGATCCTATATGCACACTTTAGACCATTCAAATCCACGTTGATTCCGATAGCCAAGCTACAGGCAACCTTAAGTTTAGGTGGTGTTTGGTGACCCAAATGGAATTTGAAAGTATAACACTGCGTGGGAGACTCACCCATTCTATGTCATTCTTTATCTCATTGCAGATATATTGCTTCAAAGAAAGTGAACAAAAAAATGAGTGTCTAGATATCTAGTAATAATGGACTAATTATTGTTCAAGATGGCAGCCTCCTCCTCCTCCTCCTTTTGGACCAATGACCTCCCACTATGAAAGAAAAGTGCCAATTGAAGAAACATGCCATCTATACCACATCTCCCATTTGTAATGACCCACTTGCCTTCCAAATAAAAACCATTCTAGATCTTGTTATGTTGAGGAGATAGATTTTTTTTTTAAATCAAGATATCAAGAGTATATTTGGATGGAAAGAATTGGACTCTAAGATAAGAACGAGTGACTTCCGTTCTAACCATTTAGTTGAGAAAGTTTTATTTCTATTTTGATTTCAGTATGGAATGGAAATACCTTAATTTTCCCAAATCCAATCCCTATCTTTTTCTGAGTATTCAAACTTCATTCTAACTTTGATCGCGAACTAAATATATTAGAGGATATAGCCATTCTGATTTCCATTCTAACTTGTTTCAATTGTAATTCTAATTCCAAGCGTCCCTTAAGTTGTTGATGTAAGGAACAATGCCAAGGATATAAATACTCACTTATTACATTATTCTCTCATCATGTGAATAACTTGTTTGTATTAAACAAACCGCTAATTATCAATTCACATCTATTTGTTTTAATTCTAGCATGAAATCTAAATTCCTGAATCTCTCCATGAAGCTCTATGGCGTATGGTCATGTATCTCCACACTAATCATGTTGCACCTAATTTAAGATGATATGCTATACTTCATCCTCTTATTTCTTAAAATTAGATATGTATTTATGAAATAAATGAACAATTCATTTAGATTGAAGAATCACAACCATCTATATTACTCCATCTCACATTGCATGAATAATCAGGTTCTTCAAGAACAAAAATCATATAGGGCAGGCATTAGAAAAAAAATTATGGGACAGGCTTTATAATTCGTAATATTTCTTTTAAAACCATCTTAAAGAATAAAATTAAAAATTAAAAATCTTTTCTATTAATGGAGTCGTCAGCCTCGTGATTAAAAAAATATGGCACTCACTTTCTTCTTTATTTTCAGCACATTTTTTACTAATACAAACTACATGATCAGATGATACATACTAAATAAATTAATTATTAATTAAGTTAATATATATTTTCAAATAAATCAATACATATTTTACAGAATATGAAGTTCATGAAGATACAATATATGACTTAGTGATACATACTTAGTAAATTAGTCATTTAGCAATCCAATATATATTCAAAGTAAATTAATACATAATTTTTGAAATATTATGTTCATCCATACATACTATATGGGCCAGTAATACATACTTATTGACTTCCTAATACATACCGTAAGTTTCTTTAATACACACATAATAGTGATCTAATATATATCTCTAGGTAAAAAGTATATTCTAAAAATTGTGTATCGATTTACTTGAAAATATGTATATTGGATCGTTGTTAAGTAGGTATAAAAAAATTTTGTATTATATATCAGAAAGTCAATGAGTATGTATCACCATATCATGTAATGTATACAGTGAATATAATGTTTTGGAAATCGTATATCAATTTATTTAGAGATATATATTGGATTGCTAGATGACTAATTTACTGAGTGTGTATCATCTAATCGTGTATTATATATTTATAAATTTTATATTCTAAAATTATATACTGATTTATCTAGAGGTGTGTATAAAATTATTGATAGGTGCATATTGAAGAAGATGACAGCATGTATCAGAAGTCGATAAATATTTTATTATACAACGTAGTGTGTATTAATAAATAAAATATTCTGAACATCATGTGTCAATCTACTTTGAGGCACATATTAGATTGCTAGATGATTAATTTATTAAGTGTGTATCATCTGACTGTGTACTATGTACTAATGAACTTCATATTCTAAAAATTATATGTTAGTTTATCTATAGGTATGTATTGACTTAGTATATTATGAAAATGAGGAAAAAAGAGAATATCATATTTTTTTTTTTTTAATTATGATATTAATGATTCTATTAGTAGGATGAATTTTGATTTTTAGATTTATCTTTTAAGATTGATATTAGAAGAAATATGACTAATTATGAAGTCCACCCAGAATTTTTTCTTTGGTGCCTATCCCATATGATTTTTATTTTTTCTGGGATAGCACCCATGGTCATTCCATGCTACAGCTGCAGCCCGTCTAAGACTAGCCCATATATTCTAACCCAGTCCCAGATGGCAAGCGGGGTTGGATTGGCCTGGGCGTCCGGCAGCCCGCCCGACCCAGCCCACCGACAGCCCTAGCTGCCCTAAAGTCCAAAACCCTTGCGCTCGCGACCATAAGGCGAAGCGCGAACCACTCAGCGAGATTTCTCCGCCGCCGCGAGAAGGAAATAATGGCGGGCATCCTTCTCCGCGGTCTCCGGTCGGCGAGCCGCAAGACCGTTCCCTTCGCCTCTGCCCTTCTCTCTCCCCTTCCATCCCCTTCCCGAACTTTTCCTACTCCTCCCTTTCTCCGCTGCCGCCCTTCCGCCTCTTTTCCACCGCCGCTGCCCGCGCCTCGGCCGCCGACGCCACCGGGAGCTCGCTCGACCCAAGCAGGCTCCGGAACGTGGCCGTGATAGCCCACGTCGACCATGGGAAGACCACCCTAATGGACCGGCTCCTCCGCCAGTGCGGCGCCGACATCCCCCACGAGCGGGCCCTCGACTCCATCAGCCTCGAGCGTGAGCGGGGCATCACCATCGCTTCCAAGGCAAGCGACTAGCACTAATTCTTGAGAATAGCATTTTTTTTTCTTTAGTTTTCCTAGAACTGGAGGAAGCTGGATTTCTTGGCCAAGAATCTTGATTTTGAGTTGAATGAATGATGGCCTTCGAATTTGATAATTTTATGTAATTTTGGTTCTGCAGTCAATTCATCAAACAGCTTGTTTCTGTGTTTTGATCATAGGATCTATGTAATCAACTCTTGAATATAATTCTTTATCTTTATGTTTGTCTTGTAGGTTACATCGATTTCTTGGAGAGATAATGAGCTCAACATGGTTGATACTCCTGGCCATGCTGATTTTGGGGGTGAAGTAAGTGATCTTGTTGAATCCCTCTGAACTGCTTATCATATGAATATGACTTATTTCTTGAACTTAGCAAGTTGTTGCTATTGATATGTGGTATTGATGCATAGGTCGAGCGAGTTGTGGGAATGGTTGAGGGAGCTGTCTTAGTTGTTGATGCTGGGGAAGGTCCCCTTGCACAAACAAAGTTTGTTCTTGCGAAAGCTTTGAAGTATGGGCTGCGTCCATTCTCCTTCTGAATAAAGTTGACAGACCTGCAGGTATGGTTCACTTGGATTTCATATTGGATATGATATTATTATGATATATGAAAAAGTAATTGGGTCCAAAGTAATGCCTCAGTAACCAGTTGGACTGTGGCTTCTCTAGAAGTCACTGTGGCCTTATGAAGGTGCATGCATAAGAGCCTAAGAACTGGGCTGAAAGGGTATGTCTGTGAAGTTTTCTAGGCATTATATTTTGCAATTTTAAGATATTGGAAGAAGGGGTATGCAACTGCCAATATTGAAGGTTTCACATTCAAGACATGAGGTTGCTACAGGTTTTAGGAAAATTGTCTTCAAGAAGATAAAGCTGCTGTTTGGCAGATCCCTTACACAAATTTAGGACATTTATGAAAACTAAGGAAAAGAGGAGAATGAAAGTTTGTTTGGATGTGGCAGAGTAGTTAACACAGAGAGAAGGAAAAAAGTAGCAAGCTGTTGTTATTTATTTCTCCAGAAAGACTCCTTTTCCTATATAATTGAAGGAAACAATCTGCTGCCTATGACCCTACTTGTGCTCTTAAAGCTAAAGTTTTAATTTTTTTTTTTTTTTTTGTCATTTAAACTAAATTCTTTTTCTCATCTCATTACATCACATTGCATGGTAACAGAAAATCTGCCAAAGGCTAGCTGGTACTGTCCCTAAAAGTCCCTGATCAGATCGTGTTTACTTTTAAGCCCACAATAGCCCATTACTATATATACAAAACAACAAGCCTTACCAACATTCGGCCATGCATAGAGCCCGGAGGACACTTCATTGAAGCTTCTCTACACACTCTTATAACTATTTTATCACTGGGAATGAGATGGTAAGAGATACTTTTTTGGACTGTTAAACAACAGCATGCACAAATGCTCGTTATGGTTTCTACTAAACAACAGCATGCACAAATGCTTGTTATGGTTTCTTCTCAATATGAACTGCCATTTGATGTTCATCAGTCTGACAGTGGATGGATAAATATATTAACATCTCATGCTTCCTTTGATTCGGGTGCATTGATTACATGTTCCATTATGTGATGCATGGGTGGATTACAACATACGCAAACTTCTGTGACATGAAACTCAATATTTTCAGTTTGCATGAATCACTTCTTAAGAGCATTATTCAGCTGGCTGTGATTGGAATATAGTGAGCGTACCAACCAAATATAGTCTGACATGAGGAATCCCAACTTAGAATACTTTGACGTTGCAATGAAGCACTTTAGGTGTGTGATTCCGCCTACCATGCCCAAGCAATCTTGATGCATCAGCTCAGTGGCTAGCATGTTCTCATCATATGCATGGGCTCTGGAGTGAACCTAGATTGTACTCAATCATGTGCCGTGGACAACGTGTAATGGTCCCAAGTGGAGCTTTAGTTAGACAGTGACAGTTTGCTATTGGTTGAAACTCTATTGTTAAGTTTGTATTTGCATATAACAGTTGTCTTAAAGGAAGATGGGCATTGAACTGTCAAATCCTTGGACCCTGGGATGTTGAAAGGCCTTCTGTCTAGGAATCATATGACCCTTTAGAAGGACTTTGCGGAAATATCTTTTCGTAGATGATATCCTCTGTGGTAATGCCTCTTCCACAAGGAAAAAGGTTTGTTGGTTCATATTTGTGTGGGTCAAAGGTGCTTCTGTATGGGTGTAAGCGGTAGAGAGAAAGAGAGGGAGTATGTGTCAAGTTTGTAAATTTGACATGTAATGAAGTAATTAAGTTTTATTTTTGAGTTGATTGTAAATGAAAAATTGAATATTAATCTTAACCATCTAGCTATCCGATCTGTTGGGGAATTTACTTTGGTATTTACTCTGTTTGCCCCCTATGCATGCATGGAGGACCAATGCACATCCAGGTCTTTGCAATCAAAGACAGATTTTATTTGCCACTCTTATGTCACCTATTAATTGGAGGTGAGATGATGGGGGTTTAGGATGTGGATCCAAATATGGGTTACATGCTTGTTAAAATGGTGTAGAATCCATTAAGGCTGCATTTGGCTGAAGGATAAACTTAGTTATATGATAAGCTATCCAAATATGGGTTAAACTCTTGTAACTAGAACAATTTTCTTGTTCCATGCATGTACATGCACGTGCTTGTGCATGCATATATGCAATGACCTAGGTTTTTTATAATCCAAGAACAATAACATTTTGGAGGGATGCTGAGCAACAAGGATAGCTATCCCACCTTTCTCTATCTTGCAAGTTCACATGCACACATAGGCTAAAGTTACAAAGGATTATTGTGGGGTTGTACAAGCGACCTCTTTGTAACATTTTTGTCCCTAATGAGAAACGACTCGAGACAATCAGGAGCCCACATATATAATTGGTGATCTAATACTTGTCTATATAACTTTTGTATATTTTATAACTCTTGTCTCTTTAGCTTTTTCAGAAAAAGAATTCATAAATCCCAAACTTGGAGGAGGCAAAATCAGGTGCACAAACTTTTTGGAGCCTAGCTTGCATGCAATTTGATCCCTTGTGAAGTTGAATACTTGGATTTGAAGCTCAGGAGCTGTGCTATCATGTGAAACAGGAATTTACAAATCTTTGTGGAGCCTTGATCAGGGTTAAAAATGGGCTTGGGTTGGTCCAAGACTTGTTGGGCCGGGCTGGCTTCAGGTCATGCACTGGGTAAGCAGGAGATTATTTGGGTTGGGCTCGAGCATGAAAATAAGGCCTGAATAAATTTCAGGTTAGGCTTGGGCTGATGCTTGGCCCGGCCTGAGCGTAGCCTAAAGCTCAAACCCAACTTTTGGCTTCATGTCCAAGCCTGAAACCCGACCGATCTTGGCCTGCTTTTATTATTAGGATCTTTTGCCAGTAGTGTTTCGATTGGGCCTTAGCATCTTGGCCAATCAGGCCAAGAATTTCAGGTCAGTTGAGCCATTTGGGCCGGACCCAACCTTTTGACCCAAACGGGCTTAGGCTTTTGGCTAAGCCAGGCTCGGGCCATGATTTGGAAAGATTCAGGTCTAAGCTTGTTCGAAAGCCCCCTAAGAGGTTTTTGGCTTGGGCTCGGGTAGACCTAGCTCGACTCCAGCCCTAGGTTTGATTTGCACTTGAAACTTGGTGGAGTGTTTCCTAAGAATTTTTTTTCCCAGGATTTTTGCATAGGGATTAAAGTCTTTGTACATGATCGAGATGCACATCAAACTAGGTAAGTTATATGGGAACCTCTGTAAAAGTTGAACTAATTTCAATTAAATTATGGTATATTGAAGGCTTGATGGTAGGAAATCTGCTGGTACTTAAAAGTTCAAACACACATGACAGGCAAAATGCGAACATTCTTTCTTTCAACTTTCCACATAAAAGAGCTGTCCATTATGTTTGCCAGTTTTGCCACTGGATCGCAACCTCAAACCCTTGCTCCCAACACAAACAAATAAAACAAAAAGTGCATATCTCCATGTAAACATTTAAGACCTTCTTAATCGTCTCTAGAGGCTAGCTAAGTAACAGTGATCTTATATATTTGCTAGCTGGATGCTTCCTACGAGACCTTCACATGAACTCTCTCTCCCTTTCCTCCCCCCTCTCTTTCTCTCTCTTGGCACATGTGTCTCCCCACATGTGTGTATACAAATGCATATGCTGCTGTTTAGCCTTTAGTTAAGACCTATAGTAAAGGAGTGGTATAAGAATAAATTTCTTTGTTCTTTAAAAGTTGAGGCAAGGACATCATTCCTTTTGTTTACTCATTTATTTATTTTTGTTTTGACAATTGTTCATCACTTTATTGTGCTTAACCTTTGCAGTTTCTGAGGAGACATGCAATGAAGTTGAGAGTTTGGTATTTGATCTGTTTGCAAACCTTGGTGCCACAGGTGTGCTTAAATTTTCAAAGATATTAACTTTTCTCACATAACCTTAATATATTATTAACTTGTAAAGTTAAATCCTGATGACATCCATTTAAGTTTGGCTTCACAGAGGAACAGCTAGATTTTCCAGTTCTTTATGCATCTGCCAAAGAAGGATGGGCTTCCTTAACTTATACCAAAAATCCTGCTGATGATGTAAGGAACATGTCACCATTGCTTGATACCATTATAAGACATGTGCCTCCGCCATCAGCAAGTCTTGAGGCTCCTTTCCAAATGCTGGTTAGTCTGAGTGTGCTGTTGCAATCATAGTTTCAATCTGCCATACTGTTTATTTTTATTTCTTTATTTATTCATATCAAATTGCTTTTTTATAGAACAAGATTGTTTCACCTATCATGACATGTACTTTTGCTGTTTTTTCACTCTTCTGCTGTGCCTGTCCATAGCTTATTTGTCTAATTTTTTTGTTGGAGGGATTTGAAACACAAGATATTGACTGTAACCTTTTATTTTTGATTTATTGACTTTTGCAATGGATATAAAAGTTACATGTAGAGATGATAGGCATTTAGTTAAGCTTGTCATCATAGGAATTTCCTTTGATTGTCATCAGCTGTACTAATACGATGTTCTCTTTAAATTTGGTTTAAAACTTTTTTTTTTTGGTAGTAATGAAAAGTTCCAGAAACTGTTTTGTAATGTGGACGTGATTGGTTTTGCAGTGCCGGCATCTCCCTTATATTTTCTAGCTTGATGACTAAATAGAACCTTTTGACCTTCATAGTAAGATATTCTTGCAGCTATTGGAGAAATCATTTATGTATCTTAAGAAGTGTGCAGTTTTGAATATCCTAGCCTTTTTATTCTGAAGGCTCTCTTTGATTTCATTTCCTTTTTAATTCAAACCTTGAAAGACATGATTATAGTCTCTTGCAGGTTTCCATGATGGAGCGTGATTTTTATCTTGGAAGAATATTGACGGGACGCATATCGTCAGGGGCTCTTCATATTGGAGACAAAATACATGGCCTTCGTCACACAGATGATGGAGTTGAGAAAATTGAGGAAGGAAAGGTTTGATGTCAATCTGTATATTTAGAGCATTTTGGTCTCAAATGTTTTAATGTTTTAACAAGTTAAAGCCACTCAAGCTTGTGAATTAACCAACAATATAGGTCACAAAGCTTATGAAAAAGAAGGGCACTAGCATGGTCATGATCGACAGCGCAGGGGCTGGAGATATAATTTCAATGGCTGGATTAATGAATCCATCAATTGGTCACACCGTGCAAATGTGGAGGTAGACATATGTCACTTACCCTTTCTACAGATTTAATTTATGCATTTCTTAAACTGTTTATTTATTTTTTTCATTAGAAAGCTTGCCAAAGGAAATCTTGACTCATTCCATTTGTTCTGTGGACGAAGTTGTTCCTTCAATTTAATTATTACTTTATGTACTGGAAATACATAAAAGCTGTAATGTGAGGAGAGGATTTGCCCTAGATACGTTAGAATTTAGCAGTCTTGCGAACTTGCGATTGCTGACAAGGGTTTCTGTTGTTAATTTTCTTTTTGGTGGGATTCTATGAATGGCACGAATGGACTGTGTGGCATGTTATTGATCTTGAAAGCATATTTGGTAGCCTAGACAGCTATGCTTTTGAAACCTTCTTGATAGACAGTTGCCTATGATTAAGAGGCAGATTCAGTACCCTCAGAAAGTCACTTCACAGACATGATATTTCTTTATTTATTGCCATAGCCCCATAGCCATTTCTGTCAAGCCTTTCTCCAAATTTCTGAGCTCATCAGTATAATTATAGGAATGTTACATGCACATGGGCACATAGTCGTGGGTGGTTGGGTTGCTGTCCATTGAAGTGGGCCAGCACATCTTATAAGTATGTATTTTCAATATTACTTTGTTGATTATTTCTTGCACCACAACATGGTTCAAGAAATATAGAGTATGTGGCTACTTTGTGCTGACTGATGATTGCAACACAGGTCATGACTGCATTGCCGACTGTTGAGTTAGATCCTCCAACAATTTCTATGACTTTTGGTGTCAATGATTCTCCACCGCTGGCCGTGATGGTATCCATGTAAGTGGCAAATATCAATCAATTAATCTTTAATTAGTTTTATCTAATGTATGTATTATGGGCAATTCAATCTCCTGATACTATTGTTTTAACTTCTTGTGTGCTGTGTCGGTCTTATTTCCAGACAACATGATATGTATGAAAGCATAATTCTCCGCTTGAGCTTACATTTGTTAGACTGCTAAACTGGAATTAGCCTTGTCATTGTTTTTAACACACATTCTTGATTGTTGTGACACTTTATGAAGCACCATATTGGGACTGACAAATAGAAGTTGTCATCATTTGTTTATTGTGCTGCATGGCTTTCTTCTGAATTTAAGATGCAGTTCTCAAAGGATGAATGTGCAATAAATGAATATTGTATATTGGTGCCTGTTTTGGGTACTGACTTAATTACTGAATGGTCATCGAACGAAACCAACTAAAAAAATCAATATCTGTTCATTGTGATGAATTTTGCACCATCACAACTCTGAGGTACATAATCCGATCTACCTTGGTGTAGGAATTCATTTATTGATTGGATGTTCCTGTAAATTTGGTTGCAGTTTGCAATCTTGTAATCCGAGGTATTTAGACGTTCCTATCATGAACTTTTCCATGTAAAATACTTTTCTATATATATTTATTAGATATGGGACCAGGAGGACAAGTGATTGAGGTTTTGAAAGTTGGACTAGTTGTACCATCAACCATGAATTATTGAATCATCTTTGCATCCCAGAACTGGACACTTTTTGGTCCAGGCCTGAGCTTAGTGTTGACAACCAACATGCTGGCCTGAGCCTGGCCAGTCTGGGAAATTCTAAGCGGCAGACAAGCCTGCTCACCCACCCATACCTAGAGCATGGGTCAAAACCATGTTTTCCGGTTGCAACAGAGGAGGGAGAGTGAGGGTTGTCCTTTGCATGACTAGTGTATGCTTGCATGCTTGTGTGTTCGTGTGTGCATGCATGCATGCATGCGCATGCATATGTGAGAGAGAGAGAGAGAGAGAGAGGAGGGCCATGGGATAGGGTTTTGGATGGAGGGCTTTTAGATAAAAATGGGGAGAGGTGGATAGGGTTATAGTATTATGTGCATGGGTTATAGTATTACAATATATCATTAACATAAATAATCTTTGTGGTTATAAAAATTTTAAATCTGAAGATTTTGGTTACAAGGTGGTTCATTTGATAATAGCATTTGTTGATTTCCATGTTTGAGATATTTGACTTTATTGATTACACATTTTGTGTCTAATCTGATTTAGTTTTGATGTGTTCAGATAACCTTCATAACCTTTGCTTTACACACCATTTTCAACTTTTCTGCTTATATTTTTATAGAATTTATTGTCAGTCAATGGAATATGAAGTAGATTACTGTGTCCACTTCTTATATGGTTAGTTTTCTTCTAATATTGCTTATGTAGGTCTTGACTATCCTTTGTATTCTTTCTTAAATCTCCACCTCTTATCCTTATGTCTCGTCCTCATGAATGTTACAATTGACAGTTGACTGGAGGAAAAATAGGTGATCGTCTGATGGCAGAGGCAGAAACAAATCTTGCTATCAATGTTCGTCCTGGAGCATTATCAGATTCATATGAAGTTCTAGGGAGGGGCGAGCTTCAGTTGGGTCTGTATCTTCGATATTTTTGTTTCAGTTTTTTTTAGGCATTTAACTTTGTTTGTTTTCCTTTTTTGCTAATCATGTTTTATATATAGTTTTTCTTATCAATTTCTTATAAAGAGTTCTGCTTTGATTTGGATTTATTTTAATCTATCCTTATGGCAACATGGTCCATATGTGATGTCTTTGTGAAACTTCAGGTATTTTGATTGAAAACATGAGGCGTGAAGGTTTTGAACTCTCCGTTTCACCCCCAAGAGTCATGTGAGTATTTAGTATTGCAATGCAATATTACCTTCTCTTCATTGTTCCTCTCCTTTTATTTCGTCTCTTAGATTTAGTGTCTTGTACATTTCTATATTGTTTGTTCTTTTTATGTTGTCAACAGAACTTTTAGAGCTAATGTCTGAGTGATTCTTATTAGCATGTAAAGCCAAATGTATGCAGTCTGGTGTAGGAATAATATACTTGACGCTGGTTAGGGTTGGAGAGAGAGTAATTAGCCATACCTGATGTCCTATTCTGGAAGAATATGAGGTGAGGTCTTCTAGTCAACCCATTTTGATATCCCTAGAGATAACCGATAAATAAAACCACAGAAGGATGGATTTAATTGTCATACCTCTGGGATTCATTGCTTTAACAGGAGTCATTACCTTTATGGGTGAAGTGATGCCCAATGCGTGACATAAAGTGATTGAGTTTTGAGGGCAGATGTTTCAATGGGAGGGAGACAAGCATGGGGTGAAAAGCTAATTTGATGTAGTTATGAAGCCACATGAATAATGAGGCAATAGAGGGATGGATGCAGTAATAAATGGTTGAACACACAGTACATGCCTATTAGTGAACAAAGTGATGGTTGTGCATCATTGCATCCACCAAGCAAATGAGCTAGGGCCAATAAAGTTGGCTCTAAATTTTAAAATAGCTAAAAATGACAATGTGGAATGAAGAAAATGTGGAGTAATGAGAGCAATGCAAACTCTGGAAGCAATGCAAAAGCTGGAACCAAGACCTACGCAGTAAAATGAAAAGCCACTCACATCAGATAATAGGTTGAGTCCTTAATGCAAATTATGATGATAACTAAAAGGGCGACACTTGGATACCATGAAGAAAGCCCAACTTAAATAAGATCACCAAGTATGAAGGCATCGTCCTTGAGAAAAGGTAATATCGTTCATTTAAGGATAACTCAAAACATGCAGCCTAAAAGTGTGATTGAAGGTTATAGTGAGATAACACCTTTAATGTTTGAAGAACATTCTTGGCTAGGAATATGTAAAAAATATAATGATATCTAATATGTAAAGAGATAATATAGCATGGTCAAGATGGAGACTGATACTAAAGGCTTGAGAAGTCATTGGAGGACTACTGGCCAAGCCATTCAATTGAAGAAAGTGATTGAATTGGGAAACAAGATAAATTTGTGTTCTAGATGTGATTAAGATACAAAATTCCAAGGATAATACATTTATCGTGTTTCAAGATTCTCGAAGCCAGAATTGGGATCTGTGCCGACCGGCAGTATGAGTCGATACGGGTTCGTACCGATTGGATTGGTGTGAACCAATAGGGCAGAGAAGGGGAGTGGGAGAAGAAAGAGAGGAAAGAGGGGGAGAAGGAGAGGAAGAGAGGGAGAGGGAGAAGGGGGGAGAGGGAGAGGAAGAGAGGGCCTCCGGCCCATCGAAGCCGTCAGAGCTTTTTTTGAGCTCAGCAGGCCAGAGGAAGGGAAGAAGAGAGAGGGGTGACCTCATTGGATCACCAGAGGCCCTCGGATGCCTCCGGATGGCGACTATGCTGTCGCGAGCTTTCAATGGCCGGCGAGCCAGCACTGAGGGAGTGAGGGGGCGAGGCCGGATTCAAATAGAGGTTCGCCCTATTTTGATTTTTTTTTTATTTATAAGGGAGAAATCGGCAACCGTGCATTGCCAACTTCGCTTATTTTTTTTTGAAAAAATTTTGGCCGTTTGCGACTTCAGCCAAAATTTTTTTCCAAAAAAAATAAGGTGCCTGTCATAAATAAAAAAAATCGAAATAAGGGTGAATCCCTATTTCGAATCTGCCTTCCTCTGGCCTCAGCCGCCCTTCACTCCTCGGCATTGCTCATCGGCGTCGGAAAGCTCGCTGCAGCATCATCGTCGTTCGGAGCCCTCGAGGGCTCCGATGATCCGGTGAGATCCCTCCTCTCTTCTTCCCTCCCTCTAGCTTACCGAGCTCGAAAAGAGCTCCGATGCCTCGGCAGCTGCCAGAGGCCTCTCTCCCTCTCTTCTTAGCCACTGGAGGCCTCTCTTCCTCTCTCTCTCCTTCTCTCCCCCCTTCTCTCTTCCTCTCTTTCTTCTTCCTCCCTCCGAGATGGTCACTGTGCTATTTTTCATACCGGAATTGAACTGGTATCCCCGTTGGCAAACGGTGTGTCTAATTAAAGAAGCCATAGGACAGATTGGCTTAGAGGGTGCTTGAATGGCAAAGTCTTGTCACTATGAAGAAGATGTTGCCATCCCTAGAACTTGAGAGCTATTTTATAAATAGAGGCTAAACAAAATTGAATAAAGAGAAAACAAGCTTCCCCTTGGCAGACAAAAACCAAATTAGGATCTTGAAAGCTTTTAAATGGGTTTAAAAGGGCAAAGTTTGAAGCATGGTACACCATACTATACTCAATCAGATGGTATAGAGTATACCATACTATACCGATTTGGTATCGGCACATGGTATGGGGGCGTACTGACACTTAGTAGCCAAACCAGCTCTATACTAGACGTACTGACACAGTGATAGGATGCACCTATATGGGGCCTGGTATCGAGATGGCATATTTTCATTTGAAATGTCACATCCTAGGATAAAAGGAGGTAGGCAATGTTTAAAGAGCAAAAAATAGAAACTTGAAAAACTCGAAGCACCGAAAATCTGTATATGGAAGCACAAAACACAATAAGAATGCAACTTATATGCTTCATATTTGATAAAGGTGTAAGATTATAGATGTTAATATGAGTGGAGAAAAGGGTTATGCAGATAGAAGAGAGTCAAATCAGATTGGATTAGACGGAATGAAGTGTGATAACTCAACATAGGAAGAAAAAGGTGTTTTAGTCCCCAATAAAAGCATGGTTGAGATGTCATGTGGTACTTGGTGGCACATTCTATACTGGCCATGAGCCAGTACATAGGTGCTGTCGTGCACCTACGATTAGCAAACTGGACCCAAATTTTGGTGTATTGAGGTGTATCAGATCTCTACCCCCAGTATGCTTCTTTTATTTATTTATTTTATTTTTGCTCTTTTTCAATGAGGTGTATTGAGGTATACATCTCCATATTGAGGATCATACTGTCTGGTTGACCATCGGTATAATATAATTTTCAATATTGGAATCCTTGAGGAGAAGGAAAGGTGGTTTTTAGACCTTTGGAAGGGACCAGAGTCTCAAGTCTTGCTAGGGACGTGCAGGGTATGACTCCATGCACTATTTATGTTGCAATAGAGAGGATTGTATAAAGCCATTTCAACGAAACATTCGAGATAATTCATCTTGCACCATTTAAGCAAACTCGAACCTAGGTGCTACTATTCCCATCCAATGAATTTTTGCTGACCAGCTGCTGAGTGGTCACCTGAATTCAAAAAAGATCTTTTCTGTGAGTCTGGCAAGGGTATGACAGTTACAGGGACGTGATGAGTCAAATCCAACACTGGAGTTCTTCCATTGGATGAGCAGATTTTCTTAGGTCTACAGATTTGTTGTTGCAAATTGTCTTAGGTTGTGCTTCTGGCCAGCATGCATTGAGAAGGTACACACTTTATACGAGGTCTAGCCACCTATCTGTCATTGAAAACCATATATGAGCCCCCGAAAGGTTGCTTCTGCACAACTTATGTGCATACTTTTATAATTATAATCATATAAATATTCATAAAATCATAATATGCAGCACTGGTATAGTTGTTTTATATGTTCAATATAATGGATATACAAATCTAGATGTTCTATTTCTAACACCTGGAATAACTCAAGATGTGTATATGTAATTTGAAGGGAACCATCTGAATTCTCGTCACTTGAATATTTTAAATAATATAAATTGTCAATATTGCTAATTATTTTACCATCAAATGTTCGACTTCATGTTGTCTGTAATCTGAAATGACATGATTTTGTTTCCCTGGCTTGGAGTATATAGTATCTGGAATATTTGTGATGTCTAAGAATGTAACATCTGTTTAAATTTTGAAAACTTTGTGCATGCATCTATGCATGATGGCCTGCACACACATTAGTCACCATTATTATTCCTCTACATGCCAATATCTTTTTGTTGCATGAAAAATTGGTATTGTGCAACCTGTTGATGTTCTATGCAAGTAAAAGCTGCTTTACTTAGGGTACCTTGGCTATTGATTATTATTTTACTGATTTTCTTAGACAAAGTAATGATGGCTTCCTTTTATGGAGTCAGGTATAAAACTGAGAATGGTGAAAAGCTAGAGCCTATAGAAGAAGTAACAATTGAGGTACAGAAAAGTTTGGATTAATTCTGTGATCCCTTTTTTTCCTCAATGGATTATTAGCTCATCAATTGTTGAAAATCACAGGTGAATGACGAGCATGTGGGCCTTGTCATGGAAGCCCTTTCACACAGGCGGGGTGAGGTGATTGACATGGGTCCTGTTCCAGGGAGCATCGGAAGGACTAGAATATCTCTGACTTGTCCATCTAGGTTAGTGACTTCAAACCTCTCACTAACTTTTTCAATCTAAAAGCATTTTTGATAATCAAGAGGGGGGAAGCAAAGTTTGTTCAGCTGTTTGGGATCAAGTCTTGTTGAATCATAATTTGACTTTCTGGTGCATTCTCTCTTTTCATTCTGATGAGAATTTATGTTCTCTCATTAGTTTTTCATTTGTGCTGTTGCTTATTATTCTTTGGGAACATGTTATCTAAGGTTGCATGTTTCCTTGTGTATACCACTATGCAATATAATTTCTATGCCTATTTTGAGATCTAGGAATTAATCAATTGTGCTTTTAGGATTTATTGGTCAACAAAAAAGTTCTTTATATGTACCTATTGGCCCTCCTGGATTTCATTGCATGTTCTGCTCTTTTGCCTAAGGCTGTACACTTTGGGAATTGGTGCTGTTTAAGAAATTGATGTGAAGTTGAGAATTAGTTGTTGTATGCTCTCAAACTTTGGTGGATCTTAACTTGATTCACATAGGAAAACCCAAAATTGATGGGATGAGCTTGTCTACATTGTTTGTTCTGCTCATCTGCCCTTTTATGCTGCCAGACTTGAGCATCTCTACCCTTTCACATCATATGCAACTAGTGTAATGATTTTGCCCATTAAACAAGATCTATGATTCTACATATTTGAATTTTAAGAAATGGAGTGAAATTATGTTTATATGAGAAAATCTTGTTGCTGATACAAGAGGAGAAAGAATGGACCAATCAACGACCATTATGGCAGTCAGAGATGCCTGAAGACTGTCTTTGTCATGCATGTTCTATCTTCGCACATGCTTGATTTGTGGCTTGTTTTGGGTTTTGTTCGTTATTGTCATCTTCCCTTCGCATATCTCTATTGCTGCATGTGTTCATCCATTTAGCTGTTTCTGCTAAGATGATTGGTTGCTTTAAGATATCACATTTAATGTACAGCAGAAAGAGTTAAAATTATGGATTAAAGTGCTGATAAGCATGTTGATAAGGAAAGGTGCATGCTGTGCTAGTGCCTTACTGACATGCTGCACTGGCACAGTACTGGCTAAAGACCAGTGCTGGCTTGTTCCTGTGCCAGTGCATGTCAAGCATGTTATATATTATGCCCTGCCCGGCTGGCAGGACACTAGCACCTGATATGTCACTCACTTGTCTCTAATTTGAAATGTTATCCAATGATACTGTCATGACAAATAAAGCGAAATTGAAAGTTGAGGTCAAGCTGGCACATGTTGTGTGTATCTTAAATTGTAACTTGATGACATGAATATATGAACCCTATGAAATTTAGCTGCATTCTCAGCCATATTTTAGGATTGACAATGGATTCAAAATCAGTGAAGATGTCATTTCTTATTTACGTATTGGTGGGCATTTCGACTAGAAAAGGATTGTAGTTAATCTAAAGTATTGATGGTTTTGAGGAAAAATGTGTATATCCTATAGCAGACTCCATTTCCTTCAAGGACCATAGAGTAAGCCACCACAAACATGTAATGTCTCATGCATGATATGCCATACCATCCTGTGTTGGTGCATAGCGGTGGTTCCGGTCCATACTGGTGCATAGCAGCCATACTGTACCATATAAGTATGCTTTTTTTTTTTGTGTGTGTGTGTGTGTGTGCAAGTATTGTTATTGCCGAATGACCCCCATACCGGGCATACTGGTGCCATATCATGATGATACCGGTACAGGATTTGGTATTGAGATTACGAATTTTACTCTCATGCATTTTTTAACATGATTGTAATATCACCGTAATTGGTTATTCTATATAGAGTTTTACTATTCTGGCAGTTTTGAACCACTTGCTAATATTAAAACTGAAGGAATTAACATGATGGAGCCCTTTTTCAAGTCTTTTTTATGGACAATGACATTAGCAGGGAAACATTTTTTTAGTTTTATTTTCTTATGTGGACAGGGGCCTAGTCGGCTACAAAAGTGTGTTTAGCAGTGACACACGTGGCACTGGATTCATGCACCGTGCCTTTTCATGTAAGTATGCGTTTTTCAGCAGATACTAAACCTATGCATTTATCTCATCATTCATAACATTTTAAGTGTACTGATTGCTTACATGGATCTTGTCATCCTATAAACAATATAAATATCCATTATAGGTCATCATTTATGTGAGAGAAAATGCTATATGTAGTATGAAGACTTCTTGTATTAGGAGCTTGCATTATTGCCACAACCATAAGATGGTTAGACTCAGAAGCTCTCAGAAGTAGAGTAAGAAAACATTACTGTAATTACTCCACCAGCCTCGAATACAGCTATGGAGATACCATGAAATAATGGAATTTAGAGCGATAATTGCAAATCCAAATAGCAGTAATATAGTAGATACATAGCACCCTACTCTAGGGGTGGCATTGGGTTTGGTTGCATTGGGTTAGGGTCAAAAAACTCTCATCCCATATCCAAACCCATTTATAATCAGGTTGGAAAATGTAAAACCCATGCCAAACCCATTTATTTTATATAAGCCCATACCTTCCCACCAACCCTTTTAAATTTTGACTCATCAATCTTGTAGTAAAACGTGTTATTTAAAGATTACAAACAGCAATATCAAATTTAACTTTAAATATATCATCCTCCTAGCAATAACTTCAATATTTAAATATACATACAAATGCATTATATTATATAACAGTCATGAATTAAATTAGTTAATGATAAAACTAGCTAAAATGCAACTCAAATTGTAAAATATTGTGGCCCATCCCATCTATCACTCTATAATATTTTTTGTGAGAAAACAAATCATGCGGGAAAAAAAAAATCAGAGAACTATCAATTATATTAGGTTTGGTTCCTGACTGAATCAACACGAGCAACCCAACAGGTTGACCCACCCATTTATAATTGGACTGATTCCGGGTTGACCCAGACCGACTTGAGTAAGAAAGAGTTCCACCTGAACCCATTTATTTTGGGTAGGTTCTTGCGGGTTTGCAGGTGCTCTTTGCCACCTCTACCCTACTTTTTGCCAACCTTCAAATACAAATAATTAAACATATGTAACTTTGCTTAAGATACTCAGCCTGATCAAGTATAACCAAGGATAATGATGTCTATGGTCATACATACTTTAGTCTTTATGGATGAGTCCTAAGATCATTAGTTTTATCACATACTTTTAAGGAGAACATCTGATATTGTGCATCAATCAAATTTCTGTTTGCTTATATAATGATTCTGCTAGTATGCCCGGCTGATGGACAGGAGCATCTAATTTGTTATACTGACATGTGGATAAACCATTCATTAATGAGCATAACCTTCATATCTTGTGACTAATATTTGATTGAAATAATCGTTTTATATCTTTTGCAGCATATTCTAAATATCGGGGTCTACTTGGGAAGTTAGGAAAGGGGTATTGGTAAGTCTCTTTTCCATTTCCCTTGGAAGATCCGATTCTTAGATAAATCTGACTGGTGTTAAAGTAAGCTAGACTATATGATTTTATACATCAAAGTTGTTATTCACTATTTTGAAGGAATATAAACATATGAAACAAGCAATTTTTTTTTTTTTTAATAATGTTCACACAATATGGAAAGAAGGAATTTGTGTTTAATCTGAAATTGTTTGCATGCAAATGCATATAAACAAAATTCCCTTTGTCAGAGGGAGTTAACTCATAGCTTGTGATAGAATATGCATTATGGCATGTACATCTTGGTATTGTTGAATACTGGTTCATTATTGCAACGGGTATTTACTTGGATATCTGTGTAGACTACTTAAGTGTACTATCTTTAATGTGTTATCCTACTAATAGGGTTTAACATTTGTTTATCCTTACATATTTGCTTTATGATCTAGTGAAACTTTAGTCCAAGTGTTAAGTTTCATGATAACAAAATATGAGATTGCCATGTTGGACCATTCTCGTTCTTGTGTGAATCCTTCTTATACCTTGTGATAAAGTTATTATATTGAGTCAATGTTAAACCATATTCTGTATCTGTATATTTGATGGGCCTGGTAGCCAGGACATCGGTGAAAACAGGTACCAATAGTCTTCAAGATGATGGAAATTTGCCATATCTTGACTGGATTATAGGGCTGTTGCCTCGATGTTCCTATGGAAGCCGTAATCTACTCTTATATATTCCATTTCTTGAAATTTTGACTATGCCTTATTTAAGTCTTTGAATAATGATTGGAATTGGTTTTCTAGTTGTGCTTCAGAAGTTGGCTTTGAATACCAAGACAATACTTCCCTAGGTTTGACATTACCTCTCTAGGTTTAATTTACCTCCTCTTTCATTCTCTACTACTCATGGAATTTTATATTGATTTGTTAGAGCACCATTAAATGTACCATCCACAATTTGTGGCTGACATGGTTTTGTTCAAATTAATCTATTATAGAGCAATTTCAATTATGTACTTGCAAGAGCCTGCTTAAAGGAAATTGCAAGCCTAGGGATGGCCTGTTTATCACAGGCCTACGTAAGGACACTGAAGCCAGAGATGCACCTCTGAATGACTGCAGTTTCTGCCGACTTCCGAGGACACTTGTTGCTCCAACTGAAAGTGTGTCATCAACCTGAAACATATAGTCTTCTATGCACTCATGTAGCAACCAACTGGTTTTTGAAATCTTGCATATGTATGCAAGTTATCTAAATTGATCAAGGTCTTAAGCAGGAATCAAGTTCATGCTTTGAACGGCACTGATCATTTGTTTATGCCATAGTTCTCAGAACCTTTCATGTGTTGTTTTGTGAAATTTAACTGATGTGGACTGTTTATTTTATTTGGGTATATGAATGTTCTCCCAAAAAGTAATTTTTATCAACATTCTATATATTTCCAAAATCCAAAAAGATTTTTTAACCTGGTTACTGGTCAAAGTACTCATAACCTGGAGAGAAAATTCTGCTAGTTATGTTTTTTTTTGAAGAAGGTCTTTATATAAATATTTCGTACTCTTGTGATGCATCACAATTGAGGCATAACTTTGACAAATCATTCTGAATATTTTAGAATTCACCTATTCCTTGTGATATCTCCAAGTTTTCTATACCAATTTTTTCTTCTTTAATTGTTTGATCTCTGACATTTTGATTGAATTCACCTGAATTTTTCAATGAAATATGATCTTTTCCCTTTGGTAAAGTAATCCAATACTTAAAATTTTGTTACTTTTGCTCAACCAACCATAGAATAATAGACACACCTTTATACAGAACCAGCTATGTTCAATCCTTTAGTTTTAATGCTGGTATGTTGTATAACAAATTGTATTAAATTTATAAAATAAGTGAGGTTTTGCATGCAACAATACATGAATTTTGATGTCATTCAGCAAGTCACTGGTGTCCTTGGAGTAGTGTTCTCTGTTTCTATTACTAGAACAAAGGACAAAGCTTGTTTGCTTTACAGATTACATATAATTATGCATACGATAATATTCTTGGAATCTGTATCCAGTGAAAAATCCTGTTTCTACACCTTCTTATGGACTTAAAAACTAAAATGCTTCATGAACCGATTTGTCCTACCCGTGGAATATTGTGCTGCCTGGTTCTGGGGTGTGCAGAGCTGTATCAAGAGAGGACCGGCCTCTTTCTGTCCCTCGTTCAAGAAATCCAGTGAAACAGGAGAGAGGGATGAGAGAGATGGAGAGAGAGAGAGAGGGTTTTCGAGTCTCCTTCCTCTGGCTGCATGTAAACAGGGGTGGAACCCTTGTTTTGAAATGAAGCAGGGTCTCTGACTTCACTTAAAAGATGTCAAAAAAAAAAAAAGAAGCAGGGTCCTTCTTTTGTTTCAAAACAAGGGCTCTGCCCTTGTTTTCATTCGGTCGGAGGAGAAGAGGCTCGAAAATCTTCTGTCTCTCTCTCCCTCCCTCCCTCTCTTTTCAATGAAACAGGGCCTCCGCCCTTGTTTCCATGCAGCTGGAGGAAGGGGGCTCAAAAGCCCTCTCTTGCCCTCTCTCCTCCTCCTCCCTTCCACTTCTCTCCCTCCCTTCCTCCCTCCCCCCTTCCTGCTTTGGTTGTGTCGATACGGTCCCAGAACAGAATGACATGACACAAGTACCGTACCGCCGAGCAATCAGGATGAATCCTGATACAGGCACAGCATACCTTGGTCCTATCATTCTTTTGCATTGGAGCTTATAAGAGACAAATGTACTAGTCTCAAGTAGTTCTTTGTTCATAGTGCACTAGCCTCCAGTATTCTTCAATCTATGACAATATACTTATGTGAGGTTAGATGAATAAAACTGATGGATGGATTCAAGAGCATGTTAGTTAAACAAGCCATCAAACCGTGCTCCCAGTTATTTTGTATTTTTTGATTGATTACATGTTAAAACTAACAAGAAAAGAAATGCTGCTTTGGTTGCAATTCATCAACTTATGGCTTTCCTTCTTCACGGATGTTGATCTCCTGTCTTTATAAAATTAGACTTGCAATTGATGTGCCCGTTACATCTTGACTCAATATTCATCTTAATTTGCTTCATAAACAGGTATCAGTGGGCAATGGAATCATTACTGCACATGCACTTATGAGTTTGGAAGCCCGTGGAACTCTCTTTGTCTCTCCTGGCATGGAGGTACGTAATCTGGGTATACATAATTTGTTCAAGATTATCAGATACATTTTTGAGGTGTCTCTTATTTGTTTTTTTTTTGTGTGAAGACATATGAAGGCATGATAGTTGGTGAACACTCCCGTGATACTGATCTTGATGTAAGTAGTTTGTACTCTTGACATTTGGAAGTTCAGTTTCCAACTTTGCTCTTTCTGTCAGCACTGAGTTTTGCAACAATTAACTGTGTTGACAGGTAAATCCTGTAAGAACAAAAGAACTGACGAATATTCGTGCTCCAGGAAAAGATGAAAATGTCAAGCTGACTCCACCTCGTTTGGTAATTTTCCTATCAAATTTTGCATTTTCTTCTAGGAATCTACTGCATCATGATTTTTTTGGATCAGGATGTCAAAAGTATCTCCAACCAAACTTTTCTTTGAATTAATTCACACAAAATTCAAATTGGCTACAGAGCAGGCATACATAGAGAAGTTGAATGACTTCTTAGGTCTAGGAGCCATTCACTGTTGCCGGACTTATTCTGTGTGAAATTAATGGATCGTAGGATATTTGGGAGCTAAGCCTCATTAATTTAATAGCTTGAATTTCTTTAAATGTAATTTTATTATATTTTTTTCATTTTGATGAACCTCATTTTGAGGCTTGGTGAAATAATAAATCAAGGGGAAAAAAAGACTGTACTGGCTACAAGAAAAGATCTCGTGATAGTCAATATGGGTCCTCACCACTCATCAATGCTTTTATTATGTACGTATATATGCATATGTTGAACAATATCAAATATTAAAAATTTTTAATCAAATATTTAACACATTTATAAGTGTAGTTGTTATATAACTCATTTATTTGTTCGAAAGAAAAGCTTTGTTTGAATAGTTGAGATCCAATTGATCCGAATTCTTAATTCATAACTAATGATCTGGCTGTTGAAAGAGAAGTTGGAAAAACTTGTTCATTCAAGGTTGAGCCAGCTCCATTGGAAAGTGCATTGAGCAAGATGCATTCCAACTGGAGTCATAGACAAGAAAAATTATAAGTAAAAGCACTAATGTTGTGTAGTGTGTAAACTGTACTAAGTGATGCCAATAGGATTAACATCCAAAAGAGTTTGGTTTTCAATTGTCAAAGCATACACACCTTTGTTGGTTAAGAATTCTTCTGGGCTCCCATTACTTGTTAAAGATCCAAACAAGTTTGTCATAGAGTAATTTAATATGGGTAGCAACCATAACCAGATCCTGTTCACCTGACCCAACTTGACCTGTCTAACTCAAAACCCATTGGATTCATTGGTCAGGTATGGTTCCAGCAACCTTCACCCATTGTCGTGTTGGCTTGGAGTCAAACATTATGACCTGGCAGGTCAGAAGCAGTCACATTATGATACTATTTTTATATTCTGTATCTTTATTTTCTTATAAAAAAGGGGAAAAGTTACCCTATCCTCTGATAACCTGACTCCTGTCCTTTATCTTCTGCCTTCACCTCCAATCTCCTCTCCTCCTTCCTCTCTTCCTCTTCCTCTGCTCCATGTCTCTCTTCCCACCATCTTTCAGTCCTCTTCCCCTCACTTGCAGCCAGAGCCATTTCCTACCATTGACCCCTTGTCCCACCACATCCTGGGTTTACTTCTTCAGTTTCTTATAAAAAGGAGAATTCCTACTTATTGAACTGAATAAATGTTTTGTTCCTCATTTTTCCATCACCCTTATATGCTTCCCAATTGATGTGCTCCATCAGAGACATTGGATATCCATAAGGTCACATTTTACAGGTCCAAAAGTCGAGATCTTTTAGTTTGATAATTCAGTGATATACGTTCAAATTTTGGATTAGATTATGATGTCTCCTCATTTTGCAACACCCCTAGGTGCCTTCCTTACAAACTTCTCCATGAGTAACCTTCATTTGAGGGCCTAGCATCCATTTTTAGCTACAACAAAGATTTATTCTTGAAAAATAACACATCAGAATTTGAGTGCTGCTTATAATAAAGCTTAGAGCTGTCCCTGCACCCAATTTGTGACACTTCTGCAGAACAAGCAACACTTGGTGCTGCCATCTTGGTATTTGGATGTTCTTTTTGAACCGAACCAATGGAAATGCCATACATGGGCTTTTCGAGTGTAGCAGCGCTCATATGCTGTGTTTCTTATGTCTTTCTATTGACTCGATCACATATTTCGACAGTCTGTTTAAACCATATGGTGTTATCCAAGATCATTTTTTGACAAATTATGGTGCTAACAATGCTGCTTTATTCTAGTCTATTGACATCTATTGTATCATATTTCAACCAGGACTTGCTAGGGAGAAGCCCATTTGTTTGCTTGTGGTTGTGCTGACATAGGTATCTGGGGTTCCTATGTTATGAGATTGCACCTGACCCAACTTATGGGCTGTGCCAACATAGGTATCTAGGGTGCCTATGTTTGTTTTGAGATTGCACCTGACCTAACTTATGGGTCAGGCTGCATGACTTGAGTTGTGATGTTAGTTGCACTTGACGTACAGAGTTGATTTGGTGTACTTGAGTAAGGCCCATGTGTTTGGAGCATCAAACATAGGGAAACTTGATCTTAGATTCCTTAGGTTGGGTTTTGGAGACAAACATGGACCTAAGCATACTGATTACTTTGTGCAGGCAATACAGATTGTAGAGAAGAATTTCAGTTACTTCCATTAGTTTTGGATGATAGGTCGGTAGGTGTCATGAACAATAAGAGATCCAGACTTGGCATATCTTGAATGCTACAGGTTCTTGGGAAATAAAAAGGCATATCAGAACTTTTGAATGGCATATGGATTATTGCCCCCCAAAGTGGCTTATATACCGAGCACGTTCACTCCCAGTAAGAACTTAATGGGATCCGTGCTTCACCGTTTTCTCACCATGCACTTATACATTTTGAGGGGAATCTTGATGTGTGCTCCTTGCTCTTAAAACTCTTCTTTTTATGGTTTATTAGTTACTGAAAGAAAGTCGCTATACAAATTAGCTATCATTTCACTAAATTATTAGATTGGACTAAGTCACACATATGCCCTACAAGTGTGAGAATTAAAAGGGGAGTTGTTGTATCGTCTTCTAGTTTTTGTATATGATGTGGAACTGAGGTATCGTGTAAGTGTGAACCATTGATGCCACATTTTCACGTTGTTTTAGTCAAGTCAGTCTTTTGGTATTTTTTGGTAAATGCACAAGATGAGTCCCTCACTATGGACAGCAATAAATTTGCAGATATCTCTAGAAGAGGCAATTGGATATGTTGCTTCCGATGAGCTTATTGAGGCAAGTCCCCTGTTTCATTTGCAAGCTTATTGCGATCGGTCATTTACATTGACCACTGATAAATGCATGTGGCCCGTGCAGGTAACACCGAAGGCTGTGAGGTTGCGGAAAAGATACCTTGATGCCACCAAGCGGAAGATGATGAGAAATAAGCCAAAAGATTGAAGCCAAGGCCACCAAGATAATTTCGTAAACTTTTTATGTAAGGTTTTCTCATAGCTACATGTTATTTATTCATTATGACATTTTTTACCAAGAAATTTTGAAAATAATATTAAAATATGAGCTGACCATTTATTGTACGAGAAAATACATTGATTCAAGATTTCATGTTGCTATTTATGGAAATACGAAAGAGAAACACGTAGTATAAATAAAATTGTCTTTGCTACTGCTGCTAACATTCTTAAAAGTATGGTTAAATTGTTCTGTAATACTCTCGTTTTGCTGGAAGAAATAATTTGCTAGGCTCTCCACAGGGCTACATGGGTGCGCATATGAAGTCTTTCCTGTTATTTCAAGAAGCAAATGTTCTACGAACTTGTTACGTGGGGTTACTCCTCCCAACGCCACCACCCCCTCCTCACCCCAACCTTCTCTTTAGGAAGATTTGAAGTGCTATAACTGAAACCAAGTCATAGATTCATTTTGTGACCAAATTCGAGTCCTGTTCCAGTAATGTAGATCAAGTTCAGGCTTTATCCCAGAGTTGGGACTTGGGACCTGAAAAAGCTTGACTCGGTCTGCCTTAACCCTTGTTGGTGGGCCAGACTTGACTAAGAACCCGGTCATGGCTTGTGAAGGGATCTAGATTTCTACACCCAAAAAAAACAAAAAAGAAAAATCTAATTGCTGTTGGAGTTATAAGAGTAGATTTGGCGTGGAAGGAGTGATTTCGTGATAGCCTTTTCAACTGGGTAATCATAATCCTCTGGAAATTCCCAACAGTGTTTGCAGTCATCCCCTGCCTAATATTCTATTCCGTCCTTATCGAGAGATAAGAGGGGTAAGTTCCAAGGAACGGACTATATAAAATTATACCTTTATACCTTACGTCCTAACTTTTATTTATTTTGTTAAAGTAATTCAAGTATTATCGTTGATTGCCCCTCTCGAATGCTTGCACGCAAAAGAGAGGATGGTATACCTGAAGGCAAGAGAAGAACAACTACATCTCTATGAACTTATACGACAAAGCAATGTCTCATGCAGATATAGCTTGTTTTGTAGGTCCGGTTTCGCTTATGGATGGGATTTGCCCATAGGGCATACAGATCAACGATTTTTCAACAAGGACATCCCTCTGTAGCTGTATATATTCTAGTTGACTTTTATTGTTTCACATGTTTTCTCGGCTTGTCACACGCTTTCACACCAGCAAGAAATGAGAAATGTATCAAAAGCTTCCTCAGGGATAACTTAATAGGGTTGAGGATATAGGAGAATATAAAATAGAAACATGTGATAGTGGAATTTGATTCCAAATTTATGTCTTTTTGTTTGGGGTTTGGTTTTTCTCAAATGTAGATACACCCATAACCCATAAAAGGGGTGTATCTATTCTACGGTTATGGGTGTATCTACATTTATGATAATGGTGGCCAATGTGTAAAATGCAGTGAGATGGGATCAATAGCTTTTGAAGGGTAAATATGCACTGAAGCATATTAAAGGGGTCTACACGTAAAAAGTTCAATAAAATTTAGGTACTTGATTGAAAATATGACCCCAATTTTGATGAGCTTCCCCAAAGTTCGGTGCTCAAAGCACATTTTTCATTTCTCACATATTTCTATTCATTCATTACGGATCTCCCTTGATTTTTTCTTTTTTTTTTTTTTTTTTTGTTTTTTTGGTAAGACGGATCTCCCTTGATTGAAAGAGAATATGTATATACCGAGTGAGGAACGCAGGGGCACCAAGAGGGACAAAACCGGCCATAAAAAACTTGGCAAGAACATTTAGGTCAAATGTTAGCTTCCATGGTTTCACATATATTATTAAATAATGTCATATTTGCTCTTCGCATTATGCCAAGCCATGAGGCTACTTCTTTTCTTTTTCCCCACTAAACCGATTTGTGACATATCTTACTGCACCAAAAATACTCACATTAGTTTCTGAGCATTTATCGTCTCCTAAAATTTTAGGGACATGGTAGCCTACCTGTCTCCCTCGTTCAATCGGCCAATATATCAACTTGGTTTTTTATTAATTAAAAACCAATTTAATTCCCATGTGCATGGGGGTGCACGGTTTTAAGCATGTTGGTGCATTTACGTCATGCATGTGAGCAAGTGGCTAAATGTTGCTCTTGTAAGCTTGACTGCATTTACGTCCTATGTTCCTGAACTATATATGCTGGTCATGCATGCTTCATGGAGGTATTCACTGTGATCCATGTGGAAAAGGTAATGGATCCTCCATGGCCAACTTTTTATGAGACCTCTTATGATAAAAATACAACCACTTGCTTGCCATGGCTCCTGAAAGCAAGCAAGGTTTACATGCTTCGTATCGTAGCATACTGCATGCACCTCAGTCTCTATTATCTTTCTTTGCTCTAGATCTAAACTCTGTATCTTCTCTATTCGAAGTCCAAATGCTAAGTTAAGTTTGATGCATAGAACTTTGGTGCTTGTACTCATTTTGAAATCGACTCGACATGTGGTGGGTAATTTACTAAACGGTTATGATTCATGAGTGATGGTCATGATCTCATCAGATACATGGAGTGTAAATGGTAATTTAATTTAAAGTGAAGAATCAAGCAATATGACACCAAATACTGGGTTTGCATTATAATATAACTAAAATATTAGACCTGCATTACTATTTAACTATAATTTTGCATGTGCTATGCTCATCATCTTGGTGTAATAAAATAGGTTTGAAGAATAAAAACCATAGAGGAGACCTGATATCCCTACCAAAATGCATAGAAAGAGAAAAATTTTATATGCTCTTTCCTGGAATGTGTATGGTTAATTTCTCTCTTTTCTTAGTTTGGGCTACTAGGTGGAGTTTTCATAACATAATTATTTGGAAATATAGACAGACGACAGATCGCATCGATCATTAGCATATATTTTGGGGAGTTTGTGTGATATAACACTACAATGGGGCACGTATGATGCATGCTTTTGTTTTTTAAAGAAAAAGAAATAGTGAGATACTTTCAAGTAAATAAAAACCTAGAGGAAGGATGTGAACCTTTACTTGGCTTTCTGGTTAATGGACACATGTCTATCAAATGAAGCCATCCCGAGCATTTGGTCTCGGAAAATATGGAGAAGTGGGATGGATAAATGCAAATGCGGGAAGGGAAACATGGATCGATGGATACATCTCACCTCACGAATCAGCGTATTGGAAGGAGTTGGCGTTCTATATTAATATATGGATGTATAATAGAATAGATTAGATATATTCTTCTGTAAAAACGGTTGAAAGGATATATAAAAAATAAATGCATTTATTGATCTCCAGATCCAAGAACAAGAGGATAAGAATAGGAAAAATGGGCCAAGGGTGCAACTGGAATTAGAAAGGATTCGTAGCTCTCTCTTGGAAGATGGAAAATTGGAGTCACACACTGATCATTTTCCCTATCCGTGGTATAGAAAAGAATCTGAGGGTTATAATTATATCTGGAGATTAGTGTGTGTGTAAGAGGTAATGTTCCTCTCATGTTCCCACCGAGTTGGCACTTTACCCTACCACTTGAAAAATACACCATGAAGTCTTAAAATGTCAAGATTATTCAGCAATCTTCCCCTTGATGGTCCCATTAATTGTGTTTTATGTTTTGGACCCTTTAATAATATTGTACCGAGTTACCACTTTTGTGCGCTTTACAAGGAGAAAAAAAGATTATGCAAGATTTTGTCTCTTAGGTTTCCCTAATATGAACTTTGTTTATGTACCTTCAGATAAGCAACCTGCCCCTATTGCTCCATATCTTTCAGTAGACACATGGCATGCATCCAAGTCATCACATTATATGTTACAAATTCCGCATAGGTGAAATTGAGGTCCACCTCTTTTATTGATTTGTACTTTATGTTAATTTTTGTTGACTAAAAATTTTATATCCTTGAATTTGATGGTCATTTTATGTTCAATCTCTTAATCATGTATAAGTGGGTATAATCATCTACCTTACATATCTAACTGTTTGCAAAACACAGTTCTAGATGTACAAAGAATCACTTTAAACTGCTAACTATATATCGAGGACACAATACTAAATGGTAGTTCAATTCTTAGCCCATCATCACCTTTAATTTAATTAGAGTGTACCATTTCATCTAAAGTTCAGATCATGAATGGTAGATGATGGATAATCTTAAGTGAACAAAGAGACACGCGCATCCATCTTTTTTGATGTGTTCGATCACCAACCATTATGCAATACATGAATGATGGATGATCGTATCCGAACTTGTAGTCCAAGATGAAACATGAACCAGAACAGAGTACTCAAAACTTTTCAATGGAGCCTATGCTCATTAGCCAGGAGACACGTCCCTCACCCATGCATCATCTCTTTCCAACGTTGTGGGCGACTGGAACCGATCCCCCAATAAATAATGTCGCCATTTACACGGCAAGAAAAGATTCCCGGCACAGTTGCTTTAAATAGGGAGGGGGTGGGGCAGAGAGCAACTGCAAACGGTCCCGCCATTTCAGAGCAACCCCAGCGTTCCCGCCCCCGCTGCTTTTATTATTGCCACCCAACGCGAAAAGCGAAGCAGAAGAGAAGGCCAGGAGCCAGCCTTCGTTCTTCTCTCTCTCTTGCTCCTCCTTTTTCTAATATTTATTCTCTGTTTCCCTTTTTTTTTTGCCTCGGTTGGAAGGACCGTCTGATGGGATCCCATACACAAAGAAGGCCGTACGCCCACCCGTCACCTTCGCTTCTGGTCGTGATGGGATTGCGTCCCGCACTTTGTGCTCCACCGTACGTCCCCTCAATGAATCCATTCTTTTATTTATTTATTCATTTATTCATTTTTATTTCTAGTTTTCTTCTTCTCCTCCCATCTACCCAAACATGCTCTCTCTCCTGCTAATCCACGCTTCTTTTACGATTTGTTACCAAAAATATCAGGAAGTAAACGTCTGGGATGATGGCATCCCATGTTTTAGTGTCAGAGTCTCCCACGAGGAGCCATATGAGCTTATGTGATGCACTGCACAAGGAGAATCATAAATATACCCTCCTCATCTTATCGATAAGCACAGTGGCCAGTGTAAATCTACAAGTTAGAGTATTTATTACATTAGTTTCTTACTTGTTTAAGACTACTGGCAATTTGGTGCAAGCGGGTGTGGTAGCCTTTTAATTTGTTTCTTCATCAAAAAAACAAAAAGAGCAAAAAACACAGTTACTGTAGTACAAAAAAATATGAGTGATGGTCTCCTGGATCCATCCAGAGCCATTCGTATAGTATGCATGTATGAATTTTTCAACGAAGACATGGTTGATGGAACCTTATTATTTTATATTTCTGATGAATATAGTGGCAAATGTGAGATCTCAGGTACTATCAGTATTAAGTACCGAATATATGATATAAATGGATAATAATAAATCCATCTATATATTGATTAGGATTTTTGAAACTTTCTTTGATAATTTTAAACAATTGCTTTAAACATCAAATATTAAAACAAATATATTAAAATATTATTAACATAAATGTTAGTAAATTTGCTCGCATTTTGATGAATGTTTCGATAATATTAATAAGGTGCCAGGAAATTCAGAAATTAAACTATGTATGTATCTCAATGCTTTCTACATTTTTTCAAATCACTGCTTTGGGAAGATATATTAAGATCCATACATCTTGGTATCAACAACATATGAAAATAGGGAAGATCTCAAGCTTTTAGAAAGAAATCCTCGAATATATAGCACTTTTCAAAGTTAAACTTGGAAGTTTTTTATTTTTTTCAGGGAGAGATATGCAGCCAAGTCCTATTGGTAGTTGTGATTCCATAGTTAATGCTACGATGCCACTAGTGTAGACTATAGATCTTCAAATTATATATTTTTTTTATGTGTAATATAAATTTATAATTATAACCATCATAGACTAATTCACGTAACTTGTAATTGGATAAACTACATACTATTTGTGATTAGATTATCGATATAAATTAATTAGTTCAACTTTATCATGCAACAGCATCCATATTACCATCAAAGCATGCCAATTTGACCTATACAATTTTTTCACAATAATAATAATAATAATAATATATTATATTATTATTATTATTTTTTATTGTTTCTGCTGTTGTTGTTTATAATTTGAAAAAAAAAATAAAGACTTCTAAGAGAAAAGAAGAAATGTGAGAGAAAAGAAGAAAAGTAGACCCCTCGAGTCAATCCAAGCTCACCTCACCAAGCCCGATATGACCAAAACCTGCAATTACTACACCCCACACCATTTTCCAATCAAAACCCTTGGTGCCTCCTTGACTTTCAAAAGCCTCCACCCCACTCCCATTTATTCCTGCAACAACCTTTTCCATTAGAATAATCCCACACTTATAGCTCCTCCCAACCTCCCTGACATTTAATACCCTACTGCAAGCTACCGATCAAGCGAACCTCCACAAGAGAGACCCCTTTGGTAGAAAAAGCCAAACAGGAGGAAGGTGTCGTGGATACTCAAACAAAAGCTCCCATTCCAGAACTACTCTCCCATATCCGACTAACCTTTCTCTCCTTATCCAAAGCCACCAAAGATCTTAAAGTTATGATCCAGAAACCAGCAAGGTTTCATGGATGAGTTTTTTGTTGAGAGATTGGGTATTGTTTTCTTTAATTGCATAACTTGATAGGTAAGTCTACTTTCCCATATTCAGGTTGTCATTGGCCACCATTTTAGTTATTTTCTAAGCTCAAAGAATGGAAGCACTTTTACTGACCATCCCTCTGCAGCATACTGAAAAGCTCTCTTTCTTTCCTTCCTCTGATGGTAGTACGAATAAAGCCCCAGCAGACGAGCTTTTCCTTGTCCCTTTGCTTGCCATACGAGGGAATTGCAGTGTACTTTGAGTAAGGGGCACCAGCATTTGGGCTTTAATGCAGTGCAAAGGTATATGGGAGAGTATCACCCTCTTGCTTCTCCTCCTCTCAGTCTCCGTTCACCACTCATACCTTTCATTTGTTCGCGTTATTGACGTTCTTGGACTTCGCTTCACAGGAGTTTCTTGCTGTAGTTTTTTATTTTCCTTTGGGAGGAGGGAAACAACTGTTCCTTCTTTTTATATCTGTGCATAAAAAATTATTCGTTATTAATTGTGATAAATTGTCTACAGGGGTAGGTGGAAGATTTTATAAGAAGAGGGGCTTTCTGTCTACCTCCAAGGGAGGTTCCAGAACCGGAGAGCAAAATAGTTGGATAGATATATTGATGGATATATAGGTCTCCCACCAAGAGTTCTCTCTGTCTCCTATCTACTATTTGTACTGCCTGCCTGGTTCGAATCAGACTCACTTCCCTCCCACCGTTCCTATCCACCACCATCAACAGCATCGTCATAATCCAATCGACGATATCATCATGCCCTCTTCCAACAAGCACTGGCCTAGTTTGTTCAAGTCCAAGCCTTGCAACGCGCACCACCAATGGCAGCACGAGATCAACCCATCATCCCTCTTATCAGGTGGCTGCCAGAAGACTCCTTACGCATCAGGTTTGAAAATTATTTTCTTTTTCTATCCTTCAATGGTCGTTATGGTTCGCTAATATGTTAGCCTTGTTATCTTCGAAAGCACGAGTGCATTTGATATCAATAAATGATGGTTGTGGTTGAGCTAGGGAGGATATCCACCTTTCTTTCATATCAGATACGTGTGGAGTCTTAACGTTAATTCGCTTTCCCTTTACTTCGACTATGTCTAACTTTTTATTCGTTGTCGTCCTGGATTCTTCACTATTAACTGTTTATTGGATGACTAATTTGAAAACTCTATATTCTATATGTACGTTTTGTATTAAGAAGTCATGCTCTCATCATCCAAATAGATTTCTCAGTGCAAGTTACTGCCGACAGTACACACACAAACAGACACCCGCATACACCTACACACACACAGAGATGTCACGAAGACTGGTCACAACGCAATTATAATGACCTCTTTATCTAAATTAATTCTTCCTTTCCACATAGCTATTATCAGTTCAGCATGCAGTTTGAAGTGCATAACTAGGGTTAGGGTTTTTCACGCACTAACGAACAAAAAAAAAAAAAATTTATAGCAATGCCGGGTTGTGAAGAGCGTAGCCCGGAGCCAAAGCCGAGGTGGAACCCGAAGCCGGAGCAGATTCGGATCTTGGAGGCCATCTTCAACTCCGGCATGGTGAACCCCCCTCGCGACGAGATTCGAAAGATCCGAGCACAGCTCCAAGAGTACGGTCAGGTCGGCGATGCCAACGTCTTCTACTGGTTCCAGAACCGCAAGTCCAGAAGCAAGCACAAGCAGCGCCACCTCCAGTCTTCCCGGTCTCATCCCCGGTCAGCCACCACCGCCTCCGCTGCTCCATCCCCACCCACCACCGCAGCTCCGACCACCGTTGCCACCTCCTCGTCCTTCGACCGGTCTTCTGGGTCTGACAAGATCGTCCCATCAGTGGCTTCGATAGGTGGATTCTCGGGCGTGACCCACATGCCGGTGACCACGCCGGTAGTGGTGAGCCAGCCGTGCTTCCATGTCCCGATGGAGCTTGGTGGCGACCCATTCATTGTTCAGGGTCCACAAACCTACTGCTTTTCGCCGCAAGAGCTGATGACAGGGATTTTGGGTGTACCTGAGCAAGGGACCGGCGTGGGCTCGGCTCTGTGGAGTGAGCTTATGGGGCAGGTGGGATGCAAGGGTGATGAAGATGGGGCTAAGACCAAGACGCAGTTGCACCATAGCTTTAGTGTTGGAGCTGCTACCGGTGCTACGGTTGCTTGTGTTGGTGCTGCAGTGGGGGTCAGTGGTGGTTCAACCACAGTTGGTGCTGCTAATTCTGCTAGTTTTGCAAGTCCTTTCAGTGAGATACAAGGTATGTGACATTAAGAACTCCTGATACGTTTCTCTTAATTTGTTTCATCCAATGTATATGATGCGTTCTCTCTTGTTTATCGGTATACATCCATCATCAATCTGTCTTTCCTTCCTTCTATATATTCAAAGTCATGTCTTTATGATCGTAAAGCTGTTGGCTTCCAAGTTTTAAACTTTTGTTTTATGGCTATGCACATGAAAATAGAAAGTAGGGCGTAGGTTTATATGTCCGCGTAGTACATACTCCCAAAACTTGGTGCTGCCTGACACGTCCTATTCTCACGTGGACCCCGCTCGTTTTATCACCCAGACTATGTCCAGCCGTAGTAAGGGCTCGGAAAGTCCCCAGAAAATGCTTGTGAAGACAACACCGTTGAATGAGTTGGTTAAAGATCACTTTAGAACCAGAGGTGTCATGAAATATATAATAAAATGGATAAGTCGGGTAATAAATAGAGTAAGACAAAGGAAAGAGAGGAAAAATGTTGGGGGAACAATGATTAAGGGGATCCATCAAGGGGTAACCTCGCACAGGCGCCGTGGTGTGTGGTCATGTCATGGAGATTCTCGAGAGAGGCTTATATGCGTACGTTGTTTGACAAGATAGAGGGATGGTGGTCTTGCTTCCCCACTCCACCCTCAGCACATTAAAACCGGCTCCTCCTGCACATTTGGGCGCTGTTTCCTAGATTGGACGTGTGCATGGCTTTGAAACAGGGAGCTAAAAGTTCTTCCTTACGGATAACAGAAGCACGTAAATGCGAGCACTTGTATTATCTTTGGATCGCTCAGTTTTTAGTATTTATTATAGCTAGTGACATACTTGGTGAGCCAAAGTTTCAACTACTGATGGCAATGGGGAGTGTTTGGTTTGTCCACAGGGGTGGGAGGGGCCGGAGGTGGTGGTGCGACGAGGTCGACGGTGTTCATAAACGAGGTGGCGTTCGAGGTGGTGGCAGGACCCTTCAATGTGAGGGAGGCGTTTGGGGAGGCGGCCATCCTCTTCCACTCCTCCGGCCACCCTGTCCTTACCAACGAGCAAGGCGTCACCCTCCAGCCCCTTCAGCATGGCGCTTCCTACTACGTGGTCTCTCTCTCTCTCTCTATATATTTTTTGGTAAAATCTGTATATATTTTTTCTCTTGGAGCTATTCTCATTGTTATCATCATCATTGTACAGGTTTAGAAGAATCACAAGGAGCTAGGAAGAGATTTGCAAAGTTGGTGATTCTGCTCGTTAGTCTGAAGTTCTCTCTCTCTTTTTTTTCTTTTAAATTCGCTTTGGTATTCTCTCCTAATGTATTGCAGTTAATTTGTAGTTTTTTTCTTGGACAATATGATCATATGGCCTTCTCTGCTAAGGTTATATGTAGATATATGTAGCTAATATGATGTTATTGCTGGACATTGATACTTTGATACGGACACGCACACATACACACTAATAAGCGTGACTTCGACTACTGCTCTAGAGGGGTTAGTGTTATTGGAGCATTAACCTTGGACAGAAAAGTAGCTTATGTGTTTGCTTACCGGAAAAAAGTAGCTTGTGCTTGGATGCTTATGATCTCGGTTTAGATATCCATTTTATTTATATTGGTTTCTATATATGGGGGAGAATATTGATGAATATTGGTTGCCATTTCACCAATAGTCCAAGTTCATGGTGAGAATTTCATGCCCAATCGTATATATTGATGGTCATTTTACGTTCAATTAGCTGGCACGTGCATGCATGTGTGTACGAAAGCGCATATAACTGGGCACGGGTAACAGGTCTCATTATCTACGCGACTCAAAGTAAGATTGTAAACCCGTATTGGACTAGACTTAAATGGCAGCCAAATAAAGGAGAGGGTGTTAAAATTTCCCAATGAAATGCAGTCTCTTTTTATCTTGGCTGATGTCAGTTGAATTAAATCCTGGAATTTTATTTGATACAATAGATATTTTAATAATTTTATTAAGTGTCTTTAATTTAATCACTAAATCCAAAAATAATATTTTAAAGGATTGTTAATTCTTTTTTTTTTTAACTTAATTAGCTAGATGATATTTGGATGTTTCGGTCATTGCATATCACCTGAGATAATGCAATATATTACTGCATCTGAAAATTCTTTCTAAGGTTTCCATCTCACCATAAACTGTTATCTCTTTGGTCTCTACATATATTGGTCCCTCAACAAGATTGTCATGGTGATTACATGAGCCAAAGAGGAAACCCGGATCTCCCTATGTAGACGCTGATCACATAATCGTTCCAAATAGGTGACCGACGTAATTATCCCAGTGATTTCAAGAACAAAATCCACACATGAACTCTTAAAATTGGGTTTGCTAAGCATATATAGCAATAGCCAAAGAACACGGGGGAAAAATTGTATTGTGTTCATATCTTACAATGAAATTATGTTGTTCTCCATGTGGCATGCACCTGGTACTTTTCAAGGTTTCACAATCTTAAAAAGGAGCTCTCTTTCGAGATATTCCCCAGTTTATCTGAGAAATTTTTGCTGGTCCCTGGGTTTTCACTTTTTAGCCCTGCTAAAAATAAGAATAAACAAAGTGCTTAGGATGCCTTGGCTTTTTAGCTTTCCTGGAACTTTTACATTGCCCACAGAACCCTTTAGAAGGCTTGCATGCAACAGAGCTGCCGGCTCTTGTACAAAATACCCACTAACCCGATATATATTATTCTTCTTTTAGATTACCCTGAAACTTCTGTCACATGACTTCCTTAGGAAAATGCGACGAGTTACAACAGTATTACCCACTCAGTTACCCATCCGGCCAACGTGCATGCACTGTGCTGGCGTGGCAACCCACGAATAGCCAACCTCCATGAATTGCACCAATCCCCTCATGCCACATCGGACCGGTGATTGCATGGGTATACTCGCGGCACTCCACAGCATGACTTGCTTTGTTATATATTTAATTTATTTGGGAGATAGTTTCTCATGTTTCAGTAGAGGGCTATGCTATCAACTTGTCATATATGTTTTACTAGACCTCTATAGTGATCTATACTCTATATACTCTCCGTACACAGATGGTAGAGAAGAACACGAGCAAAACATACAGTAGAACGTGTCAACTACAGTTCCATGACAGCAGGAATTCAGCCCTCAGCAGACCAAACGAAGGTTGACTGACAAACCGCCATCAAAAGGTGGGTTTGTCGTCAAAAGATGTAGGGTATAATAAAGAACCATAATTTCACGTCTTAGGCCTGAACAAAGCCCGAGCTAGACCCTCTTCCTCCTAGCATCTTAAAAGCTGACCTAGTTCTTTGGTCCCCACTTTGCCAAAGGTGGTAAGGGGCTCTCAAGGGACGTGTGGTTTTGCATGCCTCCTTACAACTCAATCTTTAATTTCTTCTTCTTCTTCTTCTTCTTTCCTTTTTTTTATAACGCATTTTAATATCTTGTCCCATAAATTTGTAACTCAAAGATGGATGTTGTGCTTGTGCCTTGGTAGGCTCCAAGTTCTTGGTATCTTATTCCTTGCGGCCATGTTATGACTTTTTGCAAGGAGAAGATAAATTGATAGAGGGATATATATGAGATGGTTTATATACTTTACATTAACTCTTTGATCAACGAGTTAATGTTCAAAATCAGTGATGTACTATCCTAATTCAAGATCCAAATCACTGAACATAATCTACACAATAAAAAAAAATATTAAGAAACTAGACCTTATAATATGTTTTGGTGGTAACCTAATCATCAAATAGCTATTAAAATGGCTGGTTTTTAAAGTATAATATTATATTTTATTACGATTTAATCATCAAAATCTAGAGAATCTAAATCTAAATCAAGTTGATACCATTTATTTTTGCACGATTTTAATATATAGCTTAGAGACCATCAAAATACATGGATTTTGGTTTCTAGGAACTTTTTGCAGTATAGATTATATTTAATGGTGAATCTTCAAATTTGGATGATCTATCATTGATTTTAAATTATTGTTTTCTTTTAAAGAAGTTAATATTATATATGTATGTATATACATACGTGTACATCATGCATGCATGCTGTGTCTATTATCCTTGTTGTTTTGTGGTATCTTTTTATAAACCTAGGTTTTTGTATTTGATGCATATTTTCATTAAGTACTTCATATAACAATTTTGCCCTTCAAAGAAGGCTTTGAAAGGACCAAAAAGAAGGCTGTGGAAGGGAAATACCTATGGAATTAATTAAGGAAATAATCAGGAAGGAAAGAAGATGCATGCCCAATGCTGAAGGGAAAGGCAACAAACATGTTATAATTTCAGTATGGTAGGTTTTATCAGATGCAAATGTATAATCTGCCCTCTTGCATTAAATTGCTAGACTTATCTAACATCGATTGGTGGAGGGCTTACTTGCGCAATTTAACAGTTTTTTAGGATGCCAATGTGTTGATAATGATCCTTCAAGGTTTTAATTATTCCAATGAAATTGTCTTTCAAGAGAGTAAATGCAACATATGAGGGAGAAAAAATATCAAAAGTGTTCTTTGTCTAATATTTTTTAAAACTTCATCCTAATATCATATTAGAAATATTATTTTCTATTCACATATCTTTGTGCTAGGTTTGCCTTTCTTAAAATTATCAAAATCGTCTCAACAACCCCACAATCACAGAATAAAGGGGGGAAAAAGAAGCGAAGCAACATAGCTTGCAATATGTCATGCTTGAGATTTAACAACAGGCTACTGAAATTCATAAATAACTACATTAACAAGAGTTGTAGAATCCTTGCCTCCCTCATCCTTGCTTTTGCACTCATTTTTATATAGATGAGCAATGCTTAAAAAAGATGAACAAAGCTCTCAACTCAAACAATCCTTCCAACCCAACCCATCCGAGCTTTCTGCATTTAGGGGCTCACTAAATAAGCCCCTAAATTTATGAAATTAATTTCATAAATTTCAAGTTTAACTGCTAGTTGCTCCAAAAAAGTTGAACTTATGACTATCATGCTATCTTTGAGTCATGAATTATTTGTTTTATAGTTCTTTCTATTTTTATATACCCTTTCATAATTAAATAACAGTGTTTAATAATTTGTTACAGCGATAAGCCTGCTCACCAAGCTGTGATGCTGCTACCTGCATTGTTAGCACCAAAATGGTGCATGGGCTGGCTGGTTACATCAAAGCATTCCCACAACTAAATGTAAGCCCACTGCTTTTGAGCTGGGCCATGGCATGTCTATAGTAAGAAGTAGTCATGCCCATTTTTGGTGACATGGCTCAGCTTATGGCATGGATTAAAAATAACAGATGGTGAGATTATAGCATCGCTATAACCAGGATATGCAGGACGTTGGTGCAGTGGCATTATCGGAATTGGCCCGTGGTGACGCACGTTGATCGATGAAGAGACTTCAATTGGCCAGGCCCAATCATAACCCAGATCATCTAGACTGCAAGGTGGGTGTCTGGACATGTCACTGATTAAGTTAATTATATTTAATTGATTATGATGCCTCTATGTTGACATAATAATCCATCACATGTCCATATAATGGTTTATTAATATACTAGATTATAATCCCATGCGATGCATGGGATGTGAGGATTGGGGAAGTTCGAGAGATCTCAAAAATCTCAAAGACCAAGTCACACCACCACAACTCGCTCAAAATCCAATATTCTTTAGAAATAAAACCAATTGGAGCCTAAGAAATCCGTCTAATCTCTCTTAAGTGCTCTCCTTTATCACGGATCTCTGAAAATGATAAAGAAATGAAAAGAAAAAGAAAAAAAAAAATCATCTATGTGGAAAAAGATCACATATTTTATATGTATTTCAAAAATAATTAAAATAATAAAATAATTGATTCTATAATCCACTGATCGAAGAACTTCTCATTGTGAAATCTGAATTAGATCTCAATTTTTCTGGACAAATATATATAGAAATCCAAAAAAAAAAAAATCCTATATTAAGAGAGACACTGAGGGGAAGCGGGCCTGCCTCCGAGCTCCCACAGCTAGCGTTGGGAGTAGTCAGAGCAGAGCAAGGCTATGAGGGGGAGAGATAGAGAATAAGAAGGAGAGAGAGAGAGAGCGTACTTGGTGTAGTCAGTCATCTGTCATCTTTTGTTAGTGTTATGGAGGAAGCGGAAGAAAAAATTCAATCAGAATTTAAGAAATCCTTTTAATTTCTTTCAAGTGCTCATTTTTCCCACAGATATCTGAAAAAAATTATGAAATGAAAAGGGAAAAAAAAAATCATCTATGTGGGTAAAGGTCTTATCCTTAAATTTTTTCTGTCTTTCCTCCGTTTTCATTGATTTTTCCTATATTTTTCTTATTTATCCTCTATTTTTTCCGTCCTTAAGTGCCAATCAGATGAGAGGCTTGGAGTGGCGAAATAGAGAAGCTTAGATACTATCGTTTGTTTTTCTTATATTTTTTTTATTTTTTTTTTTTATCTTTTCTATCTTTAGGAGCAGGAGAAGCTAAAATGCTATTTTTTTTTTATCCTCAGGAGTCCCAACTGGGTAAGAGGCTTGAACCGGCCAAACAAGGAAGCTTAGATGATAGCTGGGGTGTTGTGATCGTGCTTCTGCCACATACCACTAAAATTTCACATATCAAATGGAAGTACCATCAACGCAGATGCCTCCATATATATATATATATATATTTATATTAGATTAGAGTTGAAATATAAATATAAATTTAGCAATGTCAAGTCAGGTATAAATATGATGGGCAACAAAGTTGAAAGGAATCGTCAATTCAATTTATTGTCGCCAAAATCCAAAGTTTCGAATTTAGAGAGGTCAAACAACCTCTGGAGTTGAAAAGGTGGCTAGTGAGAGTGGTTGGCCATGGCCGTGCTTAAATGAACAAGTTTGCCTGGCATTAACCCTCCAACCTGAAAGCGGAAAGAAAAAGTCCACTTTACTTGATGGGACGCCTTCCGATGATTAAGAAAAGTGTAGAGAGAACATATCTGCAGGTTAATAGACACTGCTCGTTAACCATTTGCATACTACGCGTGTCAGCTTAACTGCATGGTATTGCAGATTAAGCTGTAGCCATCATCTATTGAAGAAGATTTAAAGGACTTTATGACGTTTTTACTGATAGCCATGTAGTGAGTTGCCATTGGTTGGTTGGATGATATCAACGAGATCAGATTTGAGGCATATCACAATTCAACAAATTCGTTGGACACGAGACACATCCTACATATTATAACAACGTAGTGATATTACATATATCCATTATTCATGGGATTATATTTGTTGGGTATAAAATATCACGGCCGAAGTTCTCAACAGGATTAGCCCTTGCGAGCTCAGCCGGACCCCTACAGGAGCCGGACTACATCGCCAACTTCAACTGAAGAAGGACTCCGCCCGAACTCCCACGGGAGATGGGCTCTGTCCCCGGCTCCAACCTCAAGGAGGACTCCGCCCGGACTCCTACGGGAACCGAGCTCCGACCGCAACATCAACCCCAGGAGGACTCCGCCCGGACTCCTATGAGAGCCGGGCTTCGTCGCCAACGTCAACCGCCAGTAAGATCCGTCCAGACTCCTGCGGGAGCCGGACTCCGCACCTGACTTTAATTGCAGGAGGACTCCGCCCGGACTCCTACGGGAATCGGGCTCCGATCGCAACATCAACTCCAGGGGGACTCCGCCCGGACTCCTACGGGAGCCGGGCTCCGCCCACGACTCCAACCTCAAGAGGGACTCCGCCCGGACTCCTACGGGAGCCGAGCTCCATCGCCAACTTCAACTGCCGGTAAGATCCGCCCGGACTCCTACGGGAGCCGGACTCCGCACCTGACTTTAATTGCAGGAGGACTCCGCCCGGATTCCTACGGGAACCGGCTCCGATCGCAACATCAACTCCAGGGGGACTCCGCCCGGACTCCTACGGGAGCCGGGCTCCGCCCACGACTCCAACCTCAAGACGGACTCCGCCCGGACTCCTACGGGAGCCGAGCTCCATCGCCAACTTCAACTGCCGGTAAGATCCGCCCGGACTCCTACGGGAGCCGGACTCCGCACCTGACTTTAATTGCAGGAGGACTCCGCCCGAACTCCTACGGGAACGGGCTCCGATCGCAACATCAACTCCAGGGGGACTCCGCCCGGACTCCTACGGGAGCCGGGCTCCGCCCATGACTCCAACCTCAAGAGGGACTCCGTCCGGACTCCTACGGGAGCCGAGCTCCATCGCCAACTTCAACTGCCGGTAAGATCCGCCCGGACTCCTACGGGAGCCGGACTCCGCACCTGACTTTAATTGCAGGAGGACTCCGCCCAGACTCCTACGGGAACCGGGCTCCGATCGCAACATCAACTCCAGGGGGACTCCGTCCGGACTCCTACGAGAGCCGGGCTCCGCCCACGACTCCAACCTCAAGAGGGACTCCGCCCGGACTCCTACGGGAGCCGAGCTCCATCGCCAACTTCAACTGCTGGTAAGATCCGCCCGGACTCCTACGAGAGCCGGACTCCGCACCTGACTTAATTGCAGGAGGACTCCGCCCGGACTCCTACGGGAGCCGAGCTCCATCGCCAACTTCAAATGCAGAAGGACTCCGCCCGAACTTCTACGGGAGACGGACTCCGTCCGCCACATCAACTCTGAGAGGACTCCGCCCGGTCTCCTACGGGAGCCGAGTTCCGTCCCCGACACCAACGGCTGCAGACAGACTTCGTCCGGACTCCTGCGGGAGCCGGACTCTGCCCACGACCCCAACTGCAAGTAGACTTCGTCCGGACTTCTACGGGTGTCGGACCTCGCTACCGACTCCAACCAAGCTCCGACCGACAAGTCTGGACCTCCTGGCGGGCCACAATAAGGATAACACTGCTCCACTCCCTGTGGCGGACCCTATGCGACCCCATTACTCCCTGACAGGCTGTATTAACGGCCATGATTCTGCTCCACTCCCTGCGGCGGATCTTGTGCGATTCCACTACCCTAGATGAGTCACGACAGCGGACGCCGCTCCACTCTCTGTAACTGATCCCGCGTGGCAAGCCACGGCAATAGCCACGACCCCACTCCACTACTCTCCGCAATAAATTCCTCCTGACTCTGGGCGGCCCACGACCAGACGGTTACAGGCGTCGCTATCAATCTGTTGCCCTCTCCGTCTATAAAAGGGAAACCCCAGATACGTTATTCCATAAGCTCTCATCTTTCATCTAAAAATTTTGCTAAATTCTCCGTTCGAGCACTCCATTCTTGTTGAGGCAGAGAACTGACTTGAGCGTCGGAGGGTCTTGCCGGAGCAACCCCACCTCCGGTTTAGACTTCCTTTGCAGGTCCCGACGGCGACCGCGACTTCCTCGACTCCAGCTTCTCCGGTGCAAGCGGATTTTTGCACCAACAGGATTGGCGCTAGAGGAAGGACGCTGTGTCTTCGCAATACCCTTGTTCTTAAAGGAGCGCTCAACGGATCCACCTCCGGTCATCTTATCCGGCACCCACTCCTCCTTTCCTCATCTGATGCCTTCTCGCGAGGCATTCGCACAACTACCTCCGGCTATGGTCGCCGACAAGGAGTGGCCGGACGATCGGCCTCTATCGGATTCCGTCAACACCATTTCGGGGGATCCCAGCGGGAGGCAACCAACACGCCGGCTGTATTTCCAAGCGGCAAAAGGTTGAAGAACCCATAACCTTTACCGAAGAAGACACCCAGGGAGTTCAATTCCCTCATAACGACGCAGTCGTAGTTTCCTTGAATATAGCGAATTACGACGTCCGTCGCATTCTTGTCGACAATAGAAGCTCAGCGACATCTTGTTCTACGACGCCTTTTCAAGAATGTCCGCTCTTGGCGGTCATCTGAGGCCGATTTGCTCCCCCCTGATAGGGTTTACCGGTGACGCCGTTCTGACGGAAGGAATGATAGCTTTGACTGTGGCCGCGGGTCAATATCCAAAGCAATCCAGGGCTCTGGTGAATTTCTTGATGGTGAAGGCGCCATCCGCCTACAATGCAATCCTTGGCCGACCCGGCCTCAATGCTCTCCGAGCTGTCGTTTCGACCTACCATTTGAAGTTGAAGTTCCCCACCAACCAGGGGATCGGAGAGGTCCAGGGAGACCAAGCCCTGGCCAGACACTGCTACAACATCGCCTTGCAAAGAAGTGATCAGGCTGACCCCTGTCCCGTCGATGGACTCGATGCTCGCGATGACCTCACCGAAGAAAGGGGCGGCCCAATCGAAGATCTGGTACCAATCCCTTTGAATGATGGGAACGCGGAGCATGTGGCGCTAATTGGCTCCAACCTGGGGGAGGAGGTGCGGACGCGTCTTATTGATTTTCTACGAAGGAATGCGGACGTTTTCGCTTGGGTTCCAGCAGACATGCCGGAGATTGACACGGAAGTCATGGAGCATCATCTGGTTGTCGATCCAAAGCATCGACCGACGAAAGAAAAAATTCAGAGTCATGCCCCGGAGAGGCAGAAGGCGATAGCCGAGGAAGTGGATAAGCTCCTCAAGGCCGGATTCATTAAGGAAGTCAATTATTCTGATTGGATTTCCAATGTTGTTCTGGTCAAAAAAGCAAACGGCAAGTGGAGGATGTGCATAGACTTCAAAAAGCTGAATAAGGCTTGCCCAAAGGACAGCTACCCCCTTCCCAGAATCGACCAACTGGTGGACGCGACCTCAGGCCATGAGCTCCTCACCTTTATGGACGCGTTCTCCGGCTACAATCAAATTAGAATGGCGTCGGAAGACGAAGAGAAGACAGCTTTCATCACTAATCGCGGCCTTTACTGTTATAGGGTCATGCCTTTCGGCCTCAAGAATGCGGGCGCAACCTACCAACGGTTGGTGAACAAAATCTTCAAAAAACAGATCGGCCGAAACATGGAGGTCTATGTAGACGATATGCTCGTAAAAAGCAAGTCTTCCAGAGATCATGTCGCCGACCTCGAGGAGACCTTTGACGCTCTCCGAAAGTATAGAATGAAGCTAAACCCAACTAAATGCGCTTTCGGAGTAACCTCAGGAAAGTTCCTGGGCTTCATGGTATCAGGGCGCGGGATTGAGGCCAATCCAGAGAAAATTTGCGCCATCCAAGAGATGACCGCCTCAAAGTCGATCAAAGAGGTTCAGCGCCTCACAGGGAGGATCGCGGCTCTTAATCGCTTCGTCGCAAGGTCGGCCGAATGGTGCTTGCCCTTCTTTCAAACCCTCAAGTAGCTGAAGAACTTCTGTTGGACCTCTGAGTGCCAACAGACGTTCGAAGAGTTAAGAAGCTACCTTAGCTCACCCCCGCTGTTGGCAAAGCCTGAACCTGGGGAGGAACTATTTTTATACCTAGCGGTCTCTCCCATGGCCCTCGTGGCCGTCCTTGTCAAAGAAGAAGCGATAGTCCAGCGACCAGTCTACTACATTAGCCGCGCGCTGAGGGACGCCGAGACCAGGTACACCAAATTAAAAAAACTGACCTACGCCTTGTTGGTTGCAGCTCGGAGGCTCCGACCCTACTTTCAGGGGCACACCGTAACGCTACTCACCGATCAACCGATCAAGGCGGTTTTGCACCGAGCTGACACCTCCGGAAGAATGGCAAAATGAGCGATCGAGCTCACAGAATTCGACATCAACTACAGATCTAGACCAGCAGTAAAGGTCCAAATACTGGCAGATTTATAGTAGAGTGCACCATCCCAGAGGAAGCCGAACCTGAGCAAAGCAAAGTTGACGACCTGAAGTCTCAACCGAACTCCCCTAACGAAGAGGCCAATCCCTCCGATCGCTTTTGGACCCTCTATGTGGACGGATCTTCCATCATGTCGGGCGCGGGTGCCGGCCTGATCTTGGTCAGTCCGGAGGGAGTCATCGCGGAGTACGCTCTGCGTTTCGAGTTTCCCACAACAAACAATGGAGCGGAATATAAAGCTCTGATCGCAGGACTAAGGATCGCCAGAGAGCTGGGAATAAGTCAGTTCTGGGTGCACAGTGACTCTCAGCTGGTGGTGGGGCAAGTCAGCGGGAGTTACGAAGCGCAGGAGGACAGTATGGCCAGATACCTTGAGAAGGTAAAGGAGCTCACCCCGCCTTCAGCAGCTTCAACATTAGACAGATCCCAAGGTTGGAGAATACCAGAGCCGATCTTCTCTCCAAGCTGGCGACATCGGCTCCGGCTGAATTGTCCAAAGACGTCCTCTTTGAAGTTCTAAAACACCCGAGTACAGAAGAATCGCGGCCCGTAATGGAGATCGACCACGAGCCCAGCTGGGTCGACCCGCTTATAACCTATCTCAGATATGGAGTTCTCCCCCAGGATGCGAAGGAGGCTCGGAAGCTCCGAAATCAAGCCTCCCGGTACATCCTTTATGAGGGCAAATTGTACAGAAGATCATACTCCTTGCCCCTCTTGAAATGTCTCCGGCCCTTGGAAGTTGACTACACCTTGTGGAAAGTACATGAGGGGATTTGCGAAAACCATTTGGGGGCTAGATCTTTATCCCACAAGCTGCTCCGCCAGGGATATTACTGGCCAACGATGTATCGTGATTCGATTGAATATGTCAAAAAGTATGATCGATGCCAGAGATACGCCAACATCCGGAGACAGCCCACCACCGAACTCACACCCTTGAGTGCCCCATGGCCTTTTGCACAATGGGGGATGGATATCCTTGGCCCTTTTTCCATGGCATCTGGGCAAAGAAAGTTCCTCCTCGTAGCGATCGACTGCTTCACCAAATGGGTTGAAGCCAAACCGCTAGCAAAAATCACGGAAGCAAAAGTACAAGATTTCGTCTGGAAATCGATCGTGTGTAGGTTCGGTCTGCCTAGAACCCTAGTCACTGATAATGGACGATAATTTACGGGAGCAAAATTCGCCGAATTCTGTGAAGACCTAAACATCTCCCACAACTTCACATCAGTAGCCCATCCCCAGGCGAACGGCGAAGCTGAGGTGACCAACAGAACCCTTTTAAGGAATTAAGACAAGCTTGAAAAAGCGAAGAGAACTTGGGCGGACGAACTTTATCATGTATTGTGGGCGTATCGAACTACTCAGAGGCTACCTACGGGGGAGACCCCTTTCGCTTTAGCCTTCGATACGGAAGCCATCATCCCCATCGAGCTTAAACTCCCGTTAGCACGAGTTGTGGCATTCGACGAACATCAAAGTTCGCAAGGTCTTAGAGCCAACCTCGACCTACTGGAAGAAAGATGGGAGATAGCTCAGGTTCGGATGGCAGCCTACAGACAGAAGGTTGCTCGATATTACAACGCCCGGGTTAAGAACAAAACCTTTAGAGCAGGAGATTTAGTGCTTCGACGAGCCGCTGTCTCGCAACCTCAGGATCGAAGGAAGCTCGCCCCAAACTGGGAGGGACCGTATGAAGTCAAAGAAGTAGTCCGGTCCGGAACTTATTATCTTAAGGAACTCGGAGGAGCCGACCTCCCGCGACCGTGGAGCTCGGAAAACTTGCGGATGTACTACCAGTAACTTCATTTTAATTGAAAATCACATACCTATATGTCCTTGGACAATGCAAACAAACTGTATCAAAAACAAAAGGGAAACCTCGTCCCGACAAGGTCGAAGGCCCGGTTCCATTTAGACCGGATGGGGGGAGAGGCCTTATAGCGCCCTAATGCGCCCCCACAGCCCTGTTAGGGACAGGAGGAGAACCTCGCCCTAACTTGAGCAAGGTCGAAGGCCCGGTTCCATTTAGACCGGATGGGGAGAGAGGCCTTACAGCGCCCTAATGCGCCCCCACAGTCCTGTTAGGGATAGGAGGAGAACCTCGCCCTAACTTGAGCAAGGTCGAAGGCCCGGTTCCATTTAGACCGGATGGGGGGAGAGGCCTTACAGCGCCCTAATGTGCCCCCACAGCCATGTCAGGAACAGGAGGAGAACCTCGTCCTGACATGAGCAAGGTCGAAGGCCCAGTTCTATTTAGACCGGATGGGGGGAGAGGCCCTACAACGCCCATATGTGCCCCCACAGCCATGTCAGGAACGGGAGGAGAACCTCATCCTGACATGAGCAAAGTCAAAGGCCCGATTCTGTTAGACCGGATGGGGGGAGAGGCCTTACAGCGCCCTAACGCGCCCCCACAATCGGGCCGGGAACGGGAGGAGAACCTCGCCCTAGCTCGAGCAAAGTGGAAGGCCCGGACTCCTACGGGAGCCGGGCTCCGTCCACGACGCCAAGGAAGACTCCACCCGGACTCCTACGGGAGCCGGCTCCGTCCACGACGCCAAGGAAGACTCCGTCCGGCTCCCGTAGACTCCACCCGGACTCCTACGGGAGCCGGGCTCGTCCACAACGCCAAGAAAGATTTTGCCCGGACTCCTACGGGAGTCGGGCTCCGTCCACGACGCCAAGGAAGACTCCGCCCGGACTCCTACGAGAGCCGGGCTCCATCCACGACGCCAAGGAAGACTCCACCCGGACTCCTACAGGAGCCGGGCTCCGTCCACAACGTCAAGGAAGACTCCGCCCGGACTCCTACGGGAGCCGGGCTCCGACCACGATGTCAAGGAAGACTCCACCCGGACTCCTATGGGAGCCGGGCTCCACCCACGACTCCAATCACAGGAGGGTTCCGTCCGGACTCCCACGGGAGCCGAACTTCACCTTGACTTCAGCGGAGAAAAATTTCGAGCGAAAAGGAAAAAGGAAGGCAACGGACCATGACAGCTACGATTGGAAAATGGGCAGCGGTCGAGGTACAAAAAACTCTGTCACCGCAAGGACTGGGGCTCCCATCGGGAGTCCCAGCTTTTGAGGAAGTTTTCGACACAAAATAGGACAACTTACTTAGGGTGACAGAAGCTCGGATCCCCGAATTCAAGCCTTAGGAGGGACCCCAGGCTCGAATGGCCCCAAGCGAGCCTGCAGCCATTGACGGAAAAATGACAACTGGGTATCTTCGAACGGCGTAAAAGTCGAAAAGGAGCTCGGCAGATAACAATCCAACACGAATAAAAGAGGTCGTCGATGACCTTAGGATGACGTGAAAAAGAAAAGAAGAAAAGGAGGAAGAGAGAAGAAAGAAGAATAAAGAAGTTTGACAGACAACTATTCGATGCAAGATGCAGACGAGGTAACAAAATCTCCTTTTCATTTTTCAACCAACAAGGTGTACGTTACAAGACCCGGTGGGCCAGAAAAAAATAATAAATACATCATCGACGACATCGAGAACACAGTTTGGAAAGGATACACCGGAAGCCGCTTCAAGCTGCAAACTTCTCTTCCCATTTCGTGTCCAGTGCGTGTGGCGAGCCTATCGACTTTCACCCCGCCTTGCTTCGCCCCACCTCCGAAGTCCCAACCTCAGGGGGAAAAGGATGGGATAGATTCCTGGGGGCGGTAAGGGCAACGGCAGCGGCGATGAAGACCTGTTTCAAGAAGAACCAGAGTCACCCTGGGGGCAACGGTGGCGCCGGAGATATGCGTCGCCACCGAATACTCCATGGTAGCCACCGTCCAAAACGCTCCGGCAAGGTCGGCATGCACTACTTCCACCGTCCCCGCAACAAGTTTTACTGCCCAACCGTCGACGTCGACAGCTTCTGGTCCCTCGGCCCCGACGGCATCAAGGATCCCGCCACAGCTTGTGACGACAGCTCTGTCCTCTTGACCGATATCATCCCGCTTACTACTCCAAAATTCTCGGGCAGAATACCTTTACCGGCGGTCCCCGTTATTAAACCCATGTTGTTGAAGAAATTCTTCCTTGAGCCCCCTTTGAAACGACGGGGATCCTCAGGGCCACTTGATGACCGGAGAACTCACCGGCCGCTGTTCTCCTCCTCGCCTTCCTCCAAGCCCTAGACATCCCTTCGAGGTGGCCTCCGGGGTGGACATGACGTGGAAACCCCTTAGAGAAGAATCGAGGGGCTGAAGACGACAAGGACCGGTGCGGAGGAAGTGGCTGAATAGCTAGGCTCTCGGACGAAAGAAGGTGCCGTCCTCTCGGCAGGATGAAGCCCCGAAGAAAGGGTAGGGGGTTTAAATAGCCAACGGATCTTAGCGCAGTTATGGCGGCGGGTGTCCCTAGGCCAACTGGTGCATGCCAAGTGTCCGCGTGTCCCACTCGCCACTATCGAGGATTGACTGTTCGCAAATTTCCGTAGCACGACGCTTGGGATCACGTTTCGGCGGGAGTTCCGAAAAGACTCTTCAGATCGCCTTAACCGGAAAAAGGGCTCTGACGTGCGCACATTAAATGCCAACATATCCAAGGGCGGTTATGCGCAGAATTCGAGGGGATAACTTCGGCCATGCCCATCTCTCTGTACTTTCTTCATTCGAAATTCAAACTCGGAAGTAGGGGGACTAGTGTTGGGTATAAAATACCCACGGTCGAAGTTCTCAGCGGGATTAGCCCTTGCGAGCTCAGCCCGGACCCCTACAGGAGCCGGGCTACATCGCCAACTTCAACTGAAGAAGGACTCCGCCCGAACTCCCACGGGAGATGGGCTCTGTCCCCAGCTCCAACCTCAAGGAGGACTCCGCCCGGACTCCTACGGGAACCGGGCTCCGACCGCAACATCAACCCCAGGAGGACTCCGCCCGGACTCCTACGGGAGCCGGGCTTCGTCGCCAACGTCAACCGCCGGTAAGATCCGTCCGGACTCCTGCGGGAGCCGGACTCCGCACCTGACTTTAATTGCAGGAGGACTCCGCCCGAACTCCTACGGGAACTGGGCTCCGATCGCAACATCAACTCCAGGGGGACTCCGCCCGGACTCCTACGGGAGCCGGGCTCCGCCCACGACTCCAACCTCAAGAGGGACTCCGCCCGGACTCCTACGGGAGCCGAGCTCCATCGCCAACTTCAACTGCCGGTAAGATCCGCCCGGACTCCTACGGGAGCCGGACTCCGCACCTGACTTTAATTGCAGGAGGACTCTGCCCGGACTCCTACGGGAACCGGGCTCCGATCGCAACATCAATCCAGGGGGACTCCGCCCGGACTCCTACGGGAGCCGGGCTCCGCCCATGACTCCAACCTCAAGAGGGACTCCGTCCGGACTCCTACGGGAGCCGAGCTCCATCGCCAACTTCAACTGCCGGTAAGATCCCCCGGACTCCTACGGGAGCCGGACTCCGCACCTGACTTTAATTGCAGGAGGACTCCGCCCAGACTCCTACGGGAACCGGGCTCCGATCGCAACATCAACTCCAGGGGGACTCCGTCCGGACTCCTACGGGAGCCGGGCTCCGCCACGACTCCAACCTCAAGAGGGACTCCGCCCGGACTCCTACGGGAGCCGAGCTCCATCGCCAACTTCAACTGCCGGTAAGATCCGCCCGGACTCCGCACCTGACTTAATTGCAGGAGGACTCCGCCCGGACTCCTACGGGAGCCGAGCTCCATCACCAACTTCAACTGCAGAAGGACTCCGCCCGAACTTCTACGGGAGACGGACTCCGTCCGCCACATCAACTCTGAGAGGACTCCGCCCGGTCTCCTACGGGAGCCGAGTTCCGTCCCCGACACCAACGCTGCAGACAGCCGGACTCTGCCCACGACCCCAACTGCAAGTAGACTTCGTCCGGACTTCTACGGGTGCCGGACCTCGCTACCGACTCCAACCAAGCTCCGACCGACAAGTTGGACCCCATGGCGGGCCACAATAACAGATAACACTGCTCCACTCCCTGCGGCGGACCCTACGCGACCCCATTACTCCCTGACAGGCTGTATTAACGGCCATGATTCTGCTCCACTCCCTGCGGTGGATCCTGTGCGATTCCACTACGCCCAGATGAGTCACGACAGCGGACGCCGCTCCACTCCCCGTAACTGATCCCGCGTGGCAAGCCACGGCAATAGCCACGACCCCACTCCACTACTCTCCGCAATAAATTCCTCCTGACTCTGGGCGGCCCACGACCAGACAGTTACAGACGTCGCTATCAATCTGTTGCCCTCTCCGTCTATAAAAGGGAAACCCCAAATATGTTATTCCATAAGCTCTCATCTTTCATCTAAAAACTCTGCTAAATTCTCCGTTCGAGCACTCCATTCTTGTTGAGGCAGAGAACTGACTTAAGCGTCGGAGGGTCTTGCCGGAGCAACCCCACCTCTGGTTTAGACTTCCTTTGCAGGTCCCGGCGGCGACCGCGACTTCCTCGACTCCAGCTTCTCCGGCGCAAGCGGATTTTTGCACCAACAATATTGTTGTACTCGTGTGTGCGCGCGCGCGTACGCCAAAAGATGCATACATCAAGAATATAGAAACTATAAATTTTTTGCACTAAGAAAGTGTTTGGTTGGAATAAATGGGGGTCTGGAATCAGAATCGGAATCGGAATGGGTAACTTCCATTCCAACCGTTTGGTTGAGAGGAGTTCCATTCCGATTTCGATTTCGGAGTAGAATAGAAATAGCTCAATTTATATAGAAATCAATCTCTACTCTCTTTTATTGATTCAAATTTTTATTCTAATTCTGATTTCAATTCTAATTTCGATCACGAACCAAATATTTCAAGAGATTTAGTCATTTTGATTTTGATTTCAAATTATTTTGATTTTTCTTCTTATCCTGATTCCGATCGTAAACACCTCCTGAATTTTATTATGGCACTGAAAAAATATCCATCATATTTTACTTTCCACTTCCCATTTTCTTATGTACCCGTGTGCTACAGCACATCCTTCATTTCTTAACTCCATGCCGAAAAATACTCCTCCGTTAATTAAGTGCTTGGTTGGATGCGTGTTTGCACCGCTGCTTTTAATTTTTCCCGCTTAAAAGTATCAACACTTTTTTTTTTTTTTTGAGAAATAGTTCAAGAGCATAAAAATATCACAAAATTTGCATCCTATATGGTACCAATTAAAAAGAGTATGTTAGAAGCAATGCCAAAGGTAAGTTTCTTTGAAAACCTTTCTAATTCTGAGTTCTATAGAGCCACCACGCAAGGAGTACGTGTTAACGTGCATCGATGCATCCGACGGACCCGATCGCTCAGAAATCAGACGCTAGTATCCTACGAGAGAAGAACCAATAGATACAGGGTTCCCCGCGGACCATCGTAACGAAATCCGTTTCGAGGCACTTTGCGCCCATAGACGGCGAACTGTGACTCCATGAGCGCCTTTTATTTCCATCTCTTTCCTCTCCCTCAAATCTTCGAATCTTCTCTTCCTCTTCCTCTCTCTCGATGCCAAGAATCCTCACGACGCTGACGATCCATTCCTTCTTCTTCTGAGGCAAGCGAAGGGCGGCGGAGGGAGATCGGATCTGCTCGCCGGAAGAAGGCTGCAGCGGCGGCGGCGGCGGCGGTGGTGGAGGAATGGCGTATAGGGCAGACGACGACTACGATTACCTCTTCAAGGTGGTGCTGATCGGGGACTCGGGGGTGGGGAAATCGAACCTGCTGTCGAGGTTTGCGAGGAATGAGTTCAGCCTCGAGTCCAAGTCCACCATCGGCGTCGAGTTCGCTACCCGGAGCATCCACGTCGAAGATAAGGTCATCAAGGCCCAGATTTGGGACACCGCCGGCCAAGAGAGGTCCCATTTTTTACCTCTTTCGATCTCCTCCTGCTTGCTTTTGCTCGATCTAGATTGAATCTCGTCGGATTCGGTGTTAGCTTCTTTGTCCATTCGTATATTTTTTTATAGGTTCGTTTGATTGGTTTTGGATTTTATGGCGTCAGATCGGGCGCGGATGTGGCTTTGTTTGCCAGATCCATTAATTGCTTACTGTTTTCTCGGAATTTTAAGGTGCTGTGGATCGATTCTTGTTTGAATTTCCCTGTTTTTCTTGATATTGATGGTGCTCTGTGTTTGGTTTTCTATCTGTTGGCATTCTCTTGAATAAGTTGCTTCTTACAGAATAACGGAATAGGGAATTAGTTTTGGAATTCTTTCTGCTCAATTCTTTTCCTTTGAGAGACAGGAAAAAAATAGCAATCAGATCTGATATGTTGTCTTGCTTTGAGAATTACGATGGTATAACATGATAGGAGCCTCTCCTTAGATGTGTTTACGTTCTATAGCTGACTTGTGATTGTATCAAGCTTAGATCAACTTAGAGAGAAAAAGTGATAAGGAAAGGTGGAAAAGGGAAAGGGTGTTAATTACTTCAGTATGACCAGCCTCATTGATCATTTCTGAAGAAATTTATCCCAGTTGTAATTCTTTCTATTGTCATTGAACTCAATAACACCCTTAGATGAGGAATGCTTAGCAAAATAAGCAATCTGCCAGTCTCAACGCAATATCTAAAATATACATACATAGTTCTATAGAATCTAAATATTACTCCAGTTATTCTAAAACCAGTACATAGCTTGCTGGGAACGTGGCCCCTCCCTGAATTGACCTTGTCTTCCAGGCTGGATATTCAATATAGTAACCAAGAACTTAACATTGTGCTCAAAGTGATGTGGTGTGATCATTTAGAAGGATTTCTTAGTTATAATTTTAAAACAAAGCAGTTTTCCCTCAAACAAGAAAACTAAAATGATCTAGATGCCGAAATCAAATCAAATCCTAGTTGTTTGCTTGTAATCCCTGTTGTTACATCACATCAACTTGTGTGCAACTTTCAAATAAATGCATTAAAGTTGGCTGACATTGACTTATAACAAGATTTAATATTATGTTGACCTTACAGTATGCTTATGATGAAGGCTTGGTCTCATTTTGACTCTGATAGTGGGAGAACATTCTTTTCTCCAATTGTCATACTTGCCAAATCTCTTTCTTATGTTGCATAGTGTGAAGTATTTTGATTTAATCATTCCTTGCTCGTTCCCTCTTCCATCTTCATCTAGGTTTTAAAAAATATATTAAGATGCATGTATCTTTAGTTGTAATGCATAAAGAAAGAAATGATACATGCACCCAACATCTAATTGTCGAGATAAGATAACTCCATTTAAAAAAAAAGGGAAACATAAAATCTCAGTGTGCTGGAGAAAAAATGAGAAAAAATATACTAGAAAACTTTATTCATGTTAAACTATCATATTTTACAATGTAAAATTTGTTTCGGATTGTTGAAAACTTAAAATCATGCTAATGCTTCTACCTTTTTTATAATAATCAATTAACTAACTCCAATAGCACTCTTTACATGTCTCTCCCTCTCCTTCATTAACTGTTGAACCATAAAATCTTGATGTCTGAGACTGATGAACATCGATACATTGGACATACTCCAAGAAGGAATGACATTTTTAACCTATGACAGATTCCAAAGAGAAGATATATAACATCTGTGACTGGAAAATTTAAGTTAATGTAGTTGGATGATTAAAATGTATCTTTGAGTTCAACCATTAGATTAGCGAAGAAAATGACAGAGGATCTATGAGATATTCCTTAAACTGTTTCATTTGGTGTGGTTATGTTATTTAGTTGATGACGGCATAGAATTGTTAGTTTTATTTGATGCATCATGATTAGTTGTTATTAATTACAAACAATTGTTTCTGAATGCAAATTGGGTGTGTAATTGCAATGCAAACTAGGCTTAAGGGTTTGGCACGACAGGATTGAAACATACAGAAACTAGTCATGTGTTAGAGGTTAGGCACATGTTTTGACCAATCTGTTTTGTCACTTTTCACATTTGAGTTGATTTGTATTCGGGAAATGCTGCAGTATCGAGGTTTCATATGGATAAGAGCTAAGTTTATCTTTTATCATGTATCCTTGAAATACTACACTATTGAGGTCTTATATCGATAAGACCTAAAGTTATCTGTATCATCTTCTATTTTGGCTTCTAGTTCTGTTATTTTCCAAAACCTAATATTGTATTGGATGGATCTTTAAGCAGTTTAGAAAAACTGATTCAACATGATCTTCATAAAAACAGAATTTCAGGCAGTTTATGGAAAGAAGTCACACGGAAGTGTTAAACAATAACAAGGAAATTTATCAGGAAAATAATTTAAATATTTTCCATCCAAGACCATAAGAGTTGGTTTGAAAGCAAAACCTGAAGACCTAATTTTTTATGTGGTAGACCTAGACATGGAAAATGCCCTTGAAGCTTATCTATGAGGCCCACCCAATCAAGAGGAGAATTACCCTAGCAGTTTTCATGATTATCTAATATAAAGGAGTCAGATTTTTCTGTGAAATAATATGAAGCTATGGATCAATGAACATGATATATCATCATTTGAGAAAAAATGGGGATGGCTAGAAAGAAGAATTGCTTAGATTACTTAACAAATGGGTGTTTCAGAATGAAGGGCATGGATGCATACCATGTAAACTTTAGGTTAGCCTCATGTAGCAAAAGCAAATGATCTCCAGATGATTTGCTGAAATTGAATTTTTCTATGGATTGTGTCAAATATGTCCAACACAAATTAATGCTACTTAAGAGATTGATTAAGTTGTGAAGTTCTGAGCCATGTTTCTCTTTATGTAGGAAAATTTACTGGCATTATCTAAATCTTCTTCCATTTACCTTCATTATCAGGCAATCCTCACATTTGTGTAATATATTGCCTTGTTACTACTAAATATTGGCACCGTCTGCCTATATGCAGTTTATTAACAAATTCTTTTCATTTATTCCTGTTGCAATAGATACCGAGCTATCACAAGTGCATATTATCGAGGAGCTGTTGGTGCACTCCTTGTGTATGATGTTACTCGTCATATCACATTTGAGAATGTGGAAAGATGGTTAAAGGAACTTAGGGACCACACAGATTCCAATATTGTAATAATGCTTGTTGGGAACAAAGCTGATCTGCGCCACCTTAGAGCTGTTTCAACCGAAGATGCAAAGGGTTTTGCTGAGAGGGAGAACACCTTCTTCATGGAGACATCTGCTCTGGAGTCAATGAATGTGGAGAATGCCTTCACTGAAGTGCTCACTCAGATCTATCGTGTGGTCAGCAGGAAGGCACTTGAAGTAGGAGATGACCCAGCAGCATTGCCTAAGGGCCAGACCATTAATGTGGGAACCAAGGACGATGTATCTGCTGTAAAGAAAGTTGGTTGCTGCTCAGTTTAGGTCTGCGAACAAGGTAATTGATCTTGTGACCTAGGAAAACTCTGGAGAATTTCACATGCCCCCAGGCCTCTTGGTATGGGGATGTTGTTGGCATGGCACTTAAAAGATGCTTGTCCTCACACACAAATTTTGCTGGTGATTACATGGTTCGATAGGGTTTAAACTTTGCCAGAGATGGCTAGAGATCAGGATTTCATTTTTGTGGTTCGTCATTTTGTTGCATTCAGACTATTGTTTCTCATTTGATGTATTTTATTGCTTTTGATTAATACAGGCTTCTGTTGGATACAGTCATTGGATTCTTGGAATACTCTGTACCCATTAAAAAATTCTTCTGTGGCTAAATGATTGGTTGGTCACTCGGGCTTTTTATCGCCCATTAAACAATTACACATTTCAGATAACTTCAGTTTGGTTTGCTGCTTGCTAGATGTTCTCTTTGAGTTCTGAAGTTGCATAAGCCTGAGAAACTGAAAGTTTGATTCCCCTCCAGCATTACATTTTCCAGGTAAAGCTGATCATGTTATACGGATTTTGGAAGTTTGTTTTTTATATTTTATTTTTCTGCTGCTTTATATTGAGCGATGGGGTAAACTCTGGTTTACTTGGGGGACAATAGATTCATAGATTGAATGTAGTGGGCAGTTTATTGATAAGATTCAGTTGGAAATGATTATTTTGAAGGGTACCGGAACAAGTATTAATCGATCAAACCATTGCAGCTGGAAAATGTCGGATAGAACTGTGGTTTGTTTGTGGAAGACGTTGAAGCGGGAGATAGGAGGCTTGAGACTCTCAAGAAGGCAGCTTTTTCCAAGTTTGGTGAAATATTGAGATATTACCAGAGTTTATCCTTCCCAATTCTGTCCAGCTTTAGCCCCCCTGCTTCGTATAGAGTACTCTTGTTTGGTAATCTAGACTTGTTCTCTCTCTCAATAATTGTTTCTCCCAAGGGCCGGATCCGCTCTCCCCATCCTTTTCCTCCAATCTCAGTTTCTTCCCTTCCCCTCTCTCTCTTCTCCCCGACTCCCCATCCTACTCATCTTTGTTTCTCACCTTTTGTCCAACTCTCTTATTCGCATTGCCCTGTTCCTCTTCCAGTATCATTCCTCATTTTTCTTCCTCTCTCTCTCTCTACTTCCCACTTATTATCACTATTTCTCACCATTCTTGGTTCTATGCATATTAGTTTTGGCCAAATCATCAGTTCTCATCACTACTTCTCACCTTCTATGTATATTAATTCTTGGTTCTATGCAATTGTTACTACCATTATTTGCCAAGTTTCTTGCTACCGCAAACCAAGACGTGATGTGGAATGGATACAACTACATGAGGAATTGGGGATTTGGATTTTTCCTTGCCAAGTAAGATGAAAAGTTTTATTTTATTTTCTGCCATTAAAAACCTACTTGTAAAATCAAATTTCTTCTGAGAATCTAAAGCATAAGCAGAAGTCACAGAGTATCACAATATTCTCATAAGTTACTGGCAATCTGGGATGGTGGAAGAAGAAGAGAGAGAGGAGAGAGAGAGAGAGAACCCGAAAGAACATATCTTAAAAAGACGGTCGGCCAAACAACAACTAGCAAACCAAACCGTGGTTAAAACTTTTTCATGGTATACTCCAAGGCTCCAACAGCATTACACTATTTCTACGGTTTTTAAATTCTATGGTAATTTTTGCCAACACATCCAAAAAACGCCCTAATGCTGCCTCTCAGTAGATTATCAACTGTTGGCAGACAATACATCTGTCTCTCACGGCCCGCCATTAAGCTATGGAGGAACTGAGAGCAGTCTCACCCGCAATGATCACATTAAACACCAACCATAAAACTTCAGTCATGCTAAAAACATTCCGAGATTGGACAAAATAATTTCATTTTGTTTCTACAGAATAGCAAGGATTAAAGTTTACCCTCTCGGCTAAGCGGGCCATTAAATGGTGTGAGGGGCAGAACTTTCCACCATCCCTATTTACAGAAATCAAAATAAATGAGTTTCTTAAGCATATAGATCACTGATACTGCTCCAAACCTCATCATCCATCTATTTTATCTGTGGTCAAAGCTGATGCTTTGCAAATTGGGCACAAGTTCTTTACCAACAACCATTGCTTTATGCAGTCTGCGTGGTAGTTATGACCACAATCCAGTATTCCTATCCTCTCTTCTTCCTCGTATTCCACCTGCAAAACCAAAAAACTGTCACATGAAGCAGCAGCAGCTGCTGCTGCTCAATACTGAGATGGAAAAATGCTGAGGTGTACAAATATGTCCAAGGCCTTAGAAATGGCTAATTTGGAATAATGCAGAACAGCACTGTGTCATTGAGCTGTTGTGAACTTGTCATTAGGATACTTACAGTTTAATTTGGTGCAGTAGTGTATTTCAACATCTAAAGCTGGTTTATTGGCACCCAAACTGCTACAATTATATAAACTAAGGATCTGGAGGCAGTGTTCAATTAGCTCTAACAATTTTCATATTAGAGATGGTTGCATTTCCCTATCATGCCACTAGTTAAAGTCAGGTCAATCTCTCATCCCGCCAACTGGCCTCGTGAGTTTGTTGTCAAGTCTGACATTGCCCATAGACTCCTTGGCCAAGACTAGATCAACTTCCTATAGGGAGTTCTCCTAGTTGAGGGCTTGTTTGGGAAATCCAGCAGGATTGGGTTGGATTTCTTACAGGAACGGGGCCTGTAGGCCTTCCTAGCCCATATTTCCCTAAAGGCCCATCCTAATTTTAGCCTGAATTCCATCTATAAACCTGTTGGACTGCAGACATATGGAGGTCGCTTTTTTTTTCCTCCCATAGGATTTGGGCTAAAGAGAGTTACGTGTTTATATTGGTTATCCACATAGACTGCCCTCTCCATGAATCCAATAGGAAATCCAGCCCAATCCAACTGGAATTCCCAAAGAGGCCCTTAGGGCGTGTTCACAAACTTCCTATTAGATCTAGCGAGATTGGTTGGGAAATGGGATTTTGGAGAAGAAAAAAATGGCAGAGAGCCGGACGGGGTCCTTGTGCCCCATTCCTGTGAGATAAAAAAAAGGCACCCTATGAGGTATTTTTTGATCCCACCAGGATTGTGCCCTGCGACCCCCATGATAAGTTGATTACCCTCTCCGGCACCAGTCTCTTTCTTCTCCAGGCTCCTCTTCCTTAACTGATCCCATTGGATCCCACGGGATTTCTCCCAAACAGGCCTTAATGGATTCACAAGGCCCCACATGCATAGGATAGAGCTTGTTGGTTATCTACACCACAGGCAACTATATTAGAGTGTATCAAGAAAAAGGACCTGGCATATGATGCAAGCCTCATTCTCTGGTGGAAATCTGAGTGATTGGTCTGGCAGTGAGGACATTTGTGGAACATGCATGATTGTCTTCAGATTCTTTAAGATGAATTCATCTGTTAAGCCGGTGTTGACATCTCCAATCTGCTCCTCCAAGGCTAGAAGTTCCTGTAGTGGTTAGAGAGAATTAGATGTTACTAAAACTACTGGTGATAAATCTAAGTTTGCAGTCATTCTGCAATGCACACTGGCTATAGCTCTGTGTTTGAAATGAAAGCAAGGTTTGATACCTCTTCAAATGCATTATCAACCATCTAAAAGTAAAAGCATTGCAGATGTAAGAACAACTCACTCGAAGTGTGCGATTTCAGACTAAATTCATTACAAGTGCAAGAACAAAGCTAGAAGCCCCACAAACCACATGATTCATTACCTCATAAGACATGCCATCTATGTCCAATTGCATATCTCGATGATCATCAATGATATTCCTTGCTCCAAAAAATCCTGAAAGTTCCTCAAAAGCTCGATCCTACATGAACCAGAAAAGCATACAAATAAGTTTTCACCATTCCTTGAGGTAGAAAATTAAATGTGGAGCTTAGTAATGTTGCATGAAGTATAGCAGTAATTCTAGAGGTTAGCCATCCAGTAAGGAGCCTGGTTCCAATGTACATAGCATATCGGCAAAGTCAATATGAACCATAGCTTGCACAAATCAGGGTTTGCTAGAGGTCATGAACTCATGAGGCCACATATGCAATAATCAAACAAGTTTTGGGAAACATATGCTTGTTGCACTCATTTCATCATTGGTGTGCTTTCTTTAACATGTAACTCCCTGATATCAGTAATTCCCCTGCACCTCAAGACCCAATAAATAAATAAATAAATAGCATGACTTTCTCCGCTTGTTCCATTGATTCTTGAAGGACTCGTTTCAGAGTTGGACAAACATATATACATTTCGGAATCTCTGTCACAGCATCCTTTGTTTAGTAGTGGCAAGCATCACCTCCACATTCCCTTATCACGCAGCATACCAGCAGTGAACCTTGCTTCTGTTTCCTTTCTGATATATACCACAAACGAAATATTAAGTAGCTGTTCAGAAGTCGCCTCTACATCCTAATACTGACTTCCTGAGATCTCAGCTGGCAGAATTTGACAGGGCAAAACAATTGTGCATCACTTCTTTACATCCTATCCCAACAGGAACCAGATAAAATATAGCTAACTTTTAGAACATATGCAACAATAAGAGTAAAATTTTCATACTTCTATACCACTAGACATGCCAGACAACTGAAAAAAAAAAAAAAAAACATTATTGCTGCATTTAAGCGCTGGGAAAGAAGTCTTTCCATTCCAGCGTTTTTGGATGTGAATCATCCCCGCCATGAGCAAGATTTTGGTGCGTTCATTCGTCTTTGTCTAGTTAACCCTCCTATTTCCTTTTTCATTCGAAATCAACTGGCCAAGTCTATAAAAAACTATATATGTATTTGTCATCATCCTTCCCGAAAAGAGAGCCAAAAATAAAAAAGACGAGATAATAAAACCATTACAAACTTGGCAACCAAAGTGCGGAAAAAATAACAAAATGTGTAGGAAACATGATTTCCTATAAACCAGACAGTTCACTGACAATTTCTTGGAAGCCTTTGAGAAATAACTGCTGAATCTCTTCCACACTTCCAAATTTCGTTATTGTAATACTGAAGAAAGTGTTTCAAAATATTGGAGCTAATAACTAGATGCAACCATGTGCATTTTATGCCATGTCAGCCTAATGCTGAATACAGGAAAGCGGAAAATGAAAGGGAAGACTCACCTCTGATGTTAGCATCCTTTCATTTTCATGGCTGACTGCTGAGGTTGCCTCGACTAGCTGCCCAGAAGGCCTATAGATTGGTTCAACATTTGATGGGAAGAATGGTAATCTGGAACCTGAATGGAGACTGTTACTAGAAGGATTTGGACTGTTGGGTTGCATATGGCTAAGTGGATGCTGGTAAGGACAAGCCAGCATTCTTGTATGATGACTATGACTCTGAACTTGCATGTTTTGTGCAGGTTGTGCATGTTGAAAATAAGGTAAAGATGCAGGATGCAAACTGGGTGAGATTTCCTGGTATCCGTGCATGCTCATATTTGCCATCTCCACAGCCCCTGAACTGACAGATCTACCTATCAAAAGCAGGAAAATCCTGGTTAGGAAAGAGTTTTATATATGAGAAAGCTTCAGATTTAATTATACAAATTTGTTAGGAAATCTCCCTCTTTTTTCACTTCTATATTATCTGGCTCATCAGTTAAATAAAACACAAGAAACTTTTTCAAAACTTATTCATTACCAGTTAGCTTGTCAGTTCAATGAGAAAAAGACAGAAAGCCCACATCCACCCCACCCATCCACACAATCTTAAAGAAATCTATGGAATAAAAGTGCACATGAAATACAAGCCACCCCATAGCAAAACTATGGAATACATTAAAATAAGGTTCTGAATGTAACACAAAATTAGGCAGGCAAAACAGCAGATCTTGCCAATTATATATTAGAAGTTGAAGCCTTCATGAAGAATAGTTCAGCAATACTCATTGATTATGATGCAGTTTCCTGAAAATAAAGTGCTTACCATGTAAACCAGGCATCGTGTAACTGTGGTTCCAATTGGAACATCCTCCATCAGAAATGTTATTTCCAACCGGAGCTACCCATGCATTACTGGCAGGAAAAAAGGACTGGCCGATATGATTCCCTGGAAGTAAATTGTTAAGATGATGTACAAATGCAATTTCAGACGGAAGGCTGATGGAACTAGATCTGTTCCTCACACTTGTAAAAGATCCTTCTAGGCTTGGTAAAGTTCTACTAACTTGATAATATGGTGGATTGAAAGTTGTGGAATCCGACAGATTAATACCAGATCTATATGAATCCTCCCAATGTGTCTGTCCAGAATTTTGGGAGAGATATGTTGAAGATAAACTTGAGCTTGCAGATCCATTGGCATGGTAAAAGTTTCCTGGAATTGCTTCTGTATTTTTCCTTTTGAAGGATCCTCTCACACTCTGAGAAAAATGATTACTTCTACTGTGCTCATCCACACTAATCCCAAGAACCTGATGATTGATGAAAGGTGGCAGGTGATTGGCAGAAGCAGTATTCTGAGGGACAGGGGAAGGTGAAGGTAAAATGCAGGGATGATAAAACTTTGCATGAGCAACAACACCAACATCAAGATTTGGGCCTGGATGATGACTCTGAGTATTACCAGACTGGTTTCCATGATAGATGCTTCTGTTTTGGTCTATAAATTGATGGCAATCAAGACCTGCCACATTTCCTGAAGCAGAGAGAGAAAGATGTATATTCTGGCTTGGGTAATGAAGAATGTTGCCTGGAAGAATGCAGTGATCAGGATGAAGATGACTATAGCCTGGTTCTGATTCCAGATCGAGCATTTGATGCATGAATATTGTGTTTCTCTGTCCCATATGTGCAATATAACAATGATCAGTATTGGCCTTCATCACTGGAGATCAGTCTCTGCTTACAAAAACAAATTTAAATGGAACAAGAATTAATGAACTTTATTAAAATATTTGGGAGATAATTATCAATTTGGAAACTGTAACATGTTTTCAGCGACTCACATATAATATAGAGACAGTATGATGCATAGTTTAAGGGACAACACACAATATGAACACATATTATGGATTTCCATGAGACAACCATTGCCTATGCAGTTATACACAGAAAAATCAATAGCAAAGAACTAAAATGTTAAACGATAGAGAAGTGACAGAGCACCCTCAAATATCTCATCCACCATAACAATAAATTGAAGAAAAAACCGCCTTTTTCCTGTGTAGGATCTTCCAGATTTCATCAAATCTGGGACGGAATAAATTAAAAAATTTTATCCTACGCTATTTCAGATCTAATGTCTATTAGATCTAATTTTATTATCTGATATTTAAAATCTAAAATTAAATCTAAAATATAAAAATATAGACATACCTCAAGGGTAATCTAATTACCCTGTAGATGATCGCAGCACTGCCTAAGGTTTTCATGTAGCCACGCAAGCGCCTGGCCTCTACCAGTATCCACTCGGGTAGGATCTGGAACGTCTTCTCCTCGCGATTCTACGCTCCAAAAATCAGATCAATATCTGATTTGGAAGTACTTCAGAACTCCTTCTGAAGTTGAAGCAGCAGCCTATCGAAGATTTCCTGCAGCCTTCTGTTCCAGGCGTCACCACGTCTTGTACCTTTGTCAGATGAACGTCCAACTTCTTGGACGTGAAGAGGGGAGAAAGGAGAGCAGGGAGGATGTGGAGAAGAGGGGAGGGGGCGGCAGCTAATGGGTTTTTTGCATAAAACAAGTTCTATCATGAAACCCTAGGTGCAGCAGGATTTATATAGATCCTGTATGCTGCGCAGTGCCACATCATTCGACCACTCAGAAAATTTCAATAAATTCTGAAAAAATTCTGATTGGTGGAGTGATGTCATCTGATCACATCAGATAAGAATTCCCATGCTCTCTCCTATGTTGGCGCCAACATTGGATAAGCACAAATAAGGTGGCGCCAAAGAGTCCAAGTTTATCAGGACTCTTTGGTTCTTATCCATTTGGGGCGCCCACTTAAATCCAATTGAGCTCACGCCATAATCTGATTATGGTGCTCAATTTGAAGTGGTTTGGACATGTGGACACTCCACAAAAATCCTCCAATGAATCTTCTTCAGTTTAAGACCCATATGTCAACTTTTGACAGATGTCCTAAAATGAAATTGGTAGGTGCTAGAAATTAGCAGGTGTTGTCTTAAATTCATCTCATGAATTAAGATAAGCCTTTTCTGAGCTGGACAAGCTTCAATTAGACTGAGAGAAACCTTCTCAAGTTCTCTGGATGAGCCAGATCACATTTGGCTTAGTAGAGACAGAAAAGATTACACGAGGAGAAAGTTAGGCTCAATCGAGTGCTAGCACGATTTTTTTGAACCTAATTGGATCTTATCCAAATCAATTGGGATAGCCCAATTGATGACATCCAGATCCTAACCCTTGTTTGTGTGACCCAGTTAGGTTCAATTCTGTATGGTAATGAGACATGTCGTGATCTCATCATTGACATCATTGAAACTCCTTTCGATGGACCAGAACTCTTCTGATTCAGACAATTAGAATGATCGATCATCAAAATCATTCTAATTGCTCCAAAATCCACCAGTGATACCTAGCAGTATATGATGGTAACCCATCAGAACTGAAGACGAACCTCTTGGTGCAGCTACCTGTGTGATTGAGTTCCTCTATCATGAATCCCGACTGAATTAGGGTTAAGGTGAACTCGTCAAACCCAACATCAGTCATATGAATCAATCGATCGATCCAAGTCCGATGTGAAACCCAATGGAAAACTCTTTTCCATTATTTCACTCTGCCATGGCCATGGGCTTAAGGACTCGATCTTTCGATCATCATAGGAGTACTCCATCTACCGAGGTTGATAGATCCCATCTTGGTGCGATCTGGTTCTACAATGGATATGCTACAGCCAACATACACTTCAGGGTTCCGAATGGCTAGGAGACCGAGTTATGGTGTAGTCAAACTATAACACACTCAAGGTGAACCGTCGATGCACCTCAGGTCAAAGAACTAGACACACAACTGCAGCATCGAGCTAGTCATTGACGAGAAGGTAGACTTCCTTATGACTGCTCGAGGTGGTCACGCTCAGTACTCTCGTTCTCAACGAATACCTGTACTCTCGCTCCGGTGTCTCCACACCGTAGACTCAAGACTCATCTACCCTAAGAAAGCGATCGTACACCAACCTTCCGGATCGATCACCATCCTCGTGATGATCCTATGGTCAGGAGAAATTTATGAGTTAGTTATGTAAATTCATGCCTTAAATTTTCAACTCTTGAAAATATGAATTTACATTCCCACTAACTCAAAAGATGTATCACAGACACAATGTACACAATGTGATAGAAGAATAACCCTTTTATTCATTTATAGTCAAAATTACAAATTTGTCCTTAGATTTGTACAGGAAAGTGTCAGCCGATCTGCCATCTGGGGCACACATCTAACATAAATGACATGAGATCAAGGACCAATGACTTTTTCTAAGTATTTAGTGGCTTGCCGCTGAAATAAACTCTCGGGAATATCTTCACAAATGGATGCAGCCACACAGATGGTGAGCCATGTATCTTTTGAGCTCTCAGATTCTAATGTTTTAGTCCTCTATTATTTTCTCCCATCATCAGATGTTGCATAAGCCCTTTCCGCTTCGTTCTCAACAAATGGCTTGTACTTTTAAGATACATGATAAGATGAGATTTTCATGCTATACAATTATCCAGTCGATCCATCTTTAAATACTCAAAAACTGGAGTGCATCATCTTAAGGGCCCAATAATACAACCACAATGGATGTCTAATAATAGATAAACCTGTTCTATGAGTGATACGAAGTATATGGTACTATTTGCATGCCTTTTGTTATGCAGACACATTTTTTCTGATATAAAAGCATTTGTCATATTGGTGAGCTAAAAACTAATGTGAGAAAAAATCTAGCTAACATAGCTGGGATCCCAGCTACATAGATGTGATTATTTCCTCTATGTGACGGATTCACCTTAAGTGCTCCATCAAAATGCAACCTAACCAACTGGACCTCTGAGTAACAACTTTGCACATTTTTGCAGCTTAGCTTGTAAAGATGTCATGCATTCAATTGTACATTACTCCAAATCCTAGTGCATGGATTCTTACTGAACTTCCTCTGTGATACACCAAACTCAAGAGGCAAGATTTCTCGGCATTCACCCACTAATCTACCGTAGAGTGTTGAACTCATCTTTCATCATTTTTTTTCTTTTTTTTGCCCATATCTAGAGCTTATAAGTTACCTCTGTCAACAGAAACTACTGATTCAATTATTTTCAGGCTCTTACAAGTTAAGCAACAAGAACTTCAATTTCTGACCGCACAAGTTCAAAGGATTAAAAAAGCACCACAAAAATGATATCCAGCCTTTCTCGTGTTCAACCATACAAGGTTGCATAACATGTGAATTAATAAGCAAGATGACAGTCTTAAGAACATAAATTCATGGATAGAATATGAATATGCAGGCGGGGAAGTAAAACCTAGTAGTAGTCAGTGGATATTCTGTAAAATTCTGCGAATAAATATGAGGTGTGGATTGTCATATGGTCAGGTACTAAACAGATGTTTAGTGTAGTGAAATAATTTCAAATTGGTAACCACTGCGTTAAACCAGACAGCTCAAAATAAGATCAAAATTGTCGAACATAGTAGCAAACAACTGAAATTTCATAAAATCAGCCTCACAAACTTTTATAAGAAAACAAGATGACAATGGTGAATGACATGTTTCAAGTATCCGTTATAAATGAATAATTAACAAACAAATGATAAAAGAGTATGAATAAAGGAAAAAGAAATTATGGAGGCTTTCCCACTGTCTATTGTGATGATCAAAAATAGAATTTGGAGAGTAGAACCTGGCTGGACAATAATATGTTCCACTGTTCCTTAATGTCCTCTACTCCAAAAATCAATACAACCCTTCGACTGTTGAGTTGCTTAAAAGAAAATGATATCATCGAACACAGGGAGCTTTTCCAAACCTCATGCCTTCAAAGCCTCCCCAATATACTTTTTTTTTTTTAAGTCACTAAAAAGGCATGGTCCTTTCATTCCATCACTTCCTCTGCTAAACTCACTACTCCTAATCCTTCTCCAACATTCCCCCAACTAATTCCACCCGATTCATCACAAGAAAGAAATTTGAGCCACAATCTTCGCAATTATTAGCACTAATTGAAATAAAAAGTCTAAAAATCATAAATGTACACACAATTTCAGACGAAAAATTGATACAAAAATAGAAATTCAAGAAACAGCAAGCATACCTCCGATCATCCGAAAATCGAAGAGCCCCAAGCGCAACCCAGAAACACCTTCTTTGATCTCAAAACCAACGCTTTCTTTAAAAAAACAAAAAATTCGAATTCTTTTACTAATCCCCCCAAATGCATGTGGAAAGATTCCCTTTTATCCACAGAAAGCAAAGAAAGTCGAGACAAAAAAATAATAATAATAAAGAAAAACTTATCACCTCCTGGAAAACCAAAATGAGGGATGAATTCCCCCAAACCGACACTGAAACATTAGAGCAGCGGAAGAAGAAAAGAATCCAGAGGCGGAATCAAAGCATCTTACAGAGCCCAAGATCCCCTCGAAATTGGTCCAGAGATAGAGGCATGGAGGAGCGGATAAAATAGAGAGGGAGAGCCAAAGTGTTAAAAAGAAAAAATGAGAGAGAAATTAGGGAAGTAACCGATTTTTTTAAGAGAGAGGGGGAATATTCTTAAAAAATAAATAATTTTTTGTACCAAAAATAAATAAATAAATAATTTTTCCAGGAAACTTCTATAATATAATTTTATTCGGATAATAACTCTAACACAAGCCAGTGGTGACAACCGTAGGTGCCACGTCGGGTGGGAGGAACGTGAGTCACGACAGGAGCGACCCAAACAACAGTTCATGGATGGGACCAATGGAGATAGGACACATGTCGGGCTGGAATGGACGGTCGTGATTGCTTATCGAATTACGGTCGGGAAGAGGATGCCGGGAGGTAGAAATCTCATGGGTCTGTTTAACGGACGTTAGGGTGCGTGGATGGGGAGAGGGATAAAATTTTATGCTTGTCAAACAATTTTTTTTTTCAAAAAGATAAATCTAGAAAAACAAAGGCATAAGGCTTTTTTTTTTTTTTGGATAAAAGTATTTTTAGTAAAAAAAATTCAAAAATTATATCAAAGTAAAAAAAGAGAGCTAATGGCATATCTATCTTGATAACTACTTTTTTTTGAGATTGTTTTCCCCTAGATCGGACGCTAAGACCCATTTAGATTTTTTTACCAAAATTTTTTAATGTATACTTATAGTTTCTATTTTCATTTGAACCATACAAAGATGCTAAAGGGTGAGTAATGGGATGGATGAATCCTTGCTGCCGGACGCACAATGTAACCTTGCTAGCCCACGGATTTATACCTGCACAAAAGATAGTGAATTATACTCTCTAGCTAATAACCATATGGATTTGCTCTAGTTAAAACATTCCAGCATAGCACAATCATACATGAAAATTCGCACATCCACGTCACTCTGGGGGCCATTTTTTAAGAAGGAACATTTTATGAACATTCCCTAACAACCATCTCTAGGTAGCAATTGTTTATATGGCTATTTGATCTTTCAAAAGAATGGATTCAGATTAGATGATGGAGATGCTCAAACGAGAAAACAAACGGGAAAAAGGATGCCTCAAAAAGGCATGTGACGAAGAGGAGAGGCATAACCCATAAGCTGAACCCAATTCTCATCTTCAGATCCTCAATTGTTTGCTTGCATCATTAGTATGTAACTCGATTTTAGTCAAATGGATTAGGTCTATGTAATTCAATGAATTAGTTTTAAGAAGATTGACGTACATGTAAGAAAAAATAAATACGTAATGTCACGGCCATTCGTATCATATTTAATTTGGTCTCAGAAAAAGAAGACGGGTGTTCCCAGTAACGCAAATCACCGTCTCATATCTGCCTTGTCAGTTCGTACCTGGGATACTCGCATGCATGCGGTGGCTTGCGAGGCTAGAAGGTACCATGGAAGAGAAATTGGGGTCCAGAACGAGAGTCCCAATTAGAGGAGGCAACGTACCCAACTCGTGGTTTGTTGGTAAGCGGAGAAGTGGTAGGGACGTGGTACAGAAATAAATGGAGAAAATATTGCGTTATTTAATGATGATGATGTCTCCTTACGTCCTCCGCTGTTGAAGGGTCACATCCTTTCTCTTGATGATGCTCGCGTCATCAAGGCAGGAGAATCCCAGCGTAGAATATGTGACAAAATGTATCATGCTTCCGTGATGTTATTTTAGAAATAAAAAGATCAACCTGGTCGACAGGGATTGGGTACTTCTATCATCACTGCCAGATGTAGTCAGAAAATTAAGCAAGAACAATGTTCACTTCGGTAAGAAACAATTATTTCAGCTAAATTTTTTTATGTGACGCATATCTATTTCAAAGAGAAGCTATTACAAACTATTTCCTGGTGTAAGATCACCATTGATGTTTGAACGAACAGCCTGCTTTCAGAGCTACGTGCAATCAATATTTTTTTCCAGTTTACAAGCAAATTACATGAACAACCTGTGAGATGGGCCTTAAAATTTAAAACCCTTTGTAAAAAGTGACCATGGATCAAAGATCAACAGGCAAACAACTTGGTTTAGCCGCAGCTTTCACAAGTCTAATAAGAGGAGAACACATTTAAATTCTCTAACAGAACATGTGAAGCATCACCAAGAGCACATAGGACAGCACCTTCCAAATTTAACTTACTGGTCAATTATATTTTGATATCATTTTCAACAACTACCCTTTCTGCACTAATTACTGACTTCGGTTTCTTCTGCTCTCAATAAATAATAGAGAGAGACCCACGTGGAAAAGCATAGTTATTGAAAGTCAAATAAAGCATACTGATTTATGTTGCACTTGACAAACAAAGATGGTTCAGATGACTCTAAAAGCAAATTTTTGTGGTGACAAGCATCTTTCTTTAGCAAAGGTGCAATCACCTGCGAGCTTCGGCCTTCTTCTGTTCCTTGGCTGGCAGCATAAAAGATCAATCAGTCTCAATATGATGCACTTGGGCATGTGCAAGCGTATGTGTTAAGCAAGAAAAATATGTTTGCAACAAAGATTCTTGCATACAAGACGTACTTCATGGATAACACTATTGAAGTAAATACAGGGAAACCACCAAAGTTAAAATAACAATGGTGTGTAATCGAGAAGATTTAGTCTTCAATGAACAGAGAAGATAATGATGAACAATATACTTGGTAGGCCATGAGCAGCATTTTAAAAGACTCTAGGTATCATATGAGCGGACAAGTCTAACTAGCACTGAGGTGCTAGTTGGGCACCAAGGCAGGTCCTTGAGATCAAGGCAGCCCAAAAATGATAACTTAAAATATAACAATAACAATAATAAAAAGGAGAAACCTAAAAGGATACTTGTAATCTAATAAATGAAGATAACTTATCAAATAAGATATTGAAAGTAAATAAAAAGTATAAACTCGGTGACCTAGTACTAATTTATAAATCAATTTCATCCATCATGCTTTTAAGGCAGGTTACTCAGCAGACTGCTCAGGTGGCAAAGGCAGCCATCTTTTAAAACATGGCCATGAGAGAGCTGCAATTTGCAAGTCAGTCTCTGTCTCTGAAAAGAGTACAAGACTTGACACATGGTACTGCTTCAGGAAGGAACTAAAAAATGTTGCAGTTCATTAGGGATAGCTCTTGAATAATTTAAGGATTGTAAAGCCAGTTCGAAATAGATGGGAAGAAGCTTACTGCTAATGATCATGATTATAATTTCAGTAATGACTTCCAAAATATCATGGAATAATTTAGATATTCAAGGTGAGATTGCACTAATCGAAGCAAAAACCACATTCCTGAAGTGCATTACAATGAGACAACTGATGGAATAAACGACATCATACCAGCCTTTTCCTCTTCTCGCTTTTTTGCAGCTTCGGCTCTTTGTTGTCGTATTAAGGCTAGACGTTCTGCAAAAAGATTAAAGCTAATAAGAACCTTACGATATGATGCATCATAGATGATTAATGTCACGTAGTAAGTAAATATTCTAGTCACCCAAAACAAGAAACTAGCGTTGCCTGCATAACAATAATGACTTTGAACTACAAGATAGCACCTACCAAGGATGTTCTGGAGGACACGCACACTTTACACCACAGGCATGCGTGCTGGTACATAAACATATGCTGCACGAGAGCATACATGCATGGTGTGCCTTTAACACTCATTTTAGACATAACTAGCATATAAAATTACTATGCCAAAATGAAGGCCATGACATCTATAACACGATTTCATGCAAATGATCATAATCTAACAATTCCATGATACTTCAAAAACAAGATGCACTGAAGGCTCTTCATAAGCGGTCACAAATTGTAAAAAATAGCATAGCATATTTTATGATTTGATCCATTAGTTAAAAATAACAAAACTATCTGCCGTACTCTGAAATCACTTCTCATCATAGGTAGAATACAAAAAAGTGATGAAAGAAGCAACCACAGTATGCATATCAAGATGAAGCAGTCATCAAAACAAATTTCAGGAAGTAGTACAATGTAGTAAATCCACAACAGTATTGATTTTATCCAATAAACAGAGATCAGCCAGAATTTCTGTCGGTGGACTACCAATCCTAAACCCACAATCATGCTTCCTCATAAACTGCAATTGGACTATACTCCAGTTCCTCCCAATAATCAACAATTAGTTTTGTTCTTTACAGCTAGAATACTTAAGGATACTCAAGATACGAGCCAAGAAAACCATCTTCATTTGTCTATTGATCCTTCTCTTCTTTCTTTTTTACTCTTTATTTGCTGTAAAGTGGCCAAAGACAACATTTAGAGGAATAAAGCTTTCCGCTCCCTATACTCTCTCCCCATGAACTTCCAAGTGAAACCAACCTTGTATCATCTGAGTAACAGTTCAATAATCTACATTTGCCCACCAACCTTCTCAAATTTCCTCTCTCGTAAAGTATGCAAAAAGCCTGAAAATTTAACCAGCTTTTATGTGAAACTCATACATCCATCCGTGCCACCAATTTCATAGCCTTTTAAAGCCTCCAACATGATACTGCATCAAAACCTCCATAAGGACAATCTGTTACCATCCACGTCTCACACCCAGAGTAGCCTGCTGCCCACCCTCCACATTTTATTTTCCAAGAAGGCCATGCACTCCAGGACCCTTAAACACTCTTGAGGTATTTGCTTTCTATAGTAGAACTCCCCTTTGAAGCACTTCCTTTCCAACAATCAAAAAACTCAATAAAAAAAATAAAATCACCTTGCTCAAAGTCTTCATATTCTTAACATATTGTCATATCATCATCCGCCTTAACCAATTACCGACAAAACCTTCTCATACTTGAGGTCTTCCTCAGGTGTGAGAGAATAAGGACAAATCGAACCCCAGTGTCTGAACCAATCCACACTTCAGATAGGTGGGCAGATATGCTCCCATTGCAGGTCAAGCCTAGTTTGGAAAAACATCCAACTGAATTTCAAGTCAGGTTGGCATTCAGTTGATAACTCAAGCAACCCAATCCAAACCCAACACAAATATTTGTAACAGGCTACGACCCTGACATAACCTAAACCTAACACATTCTAGAATAAGACTCCCAAAGTAGACCCAGTTTAAATTGAATCCTACTACATTACAACCTAAACCTACAACAACCAAAGGATACAAGGATGTCTACATCTTAGTTGACTTAGAGACCATGTCTCGGGTTTCTAGTTATCATCACAGTCTGCTTTTAAAATTACAAATAATTACTTGATATTTTAATTGAAGTAGCATGAATAACAAATAGCACAGATCGTTGTGAAAGAACACATAATGAAACAGAGGACTGCAAGTGGTGATTGCTGCAGCTTATGGCTAGGTAACATGATGTAGAAACACAATACCTGTATTTGCCTAAATAAGTAATCTTCAATTAAAGAACAAGTAGATTGACACACCATCAGCATGACAAATTGTGCCCTTCAACATAACCACCAGGCAGAGAGGAAAACAAAATTATGCCAAGCTTTTCTAAATTTTACCTAGATCCTTTCTAGCTTGTTCCGTTTTTCCCTGCTCCTGCAGCCTCATGTATCGCTCATGAGCTTTTTGTTTCTCTATCTCCTCCCTATAAACAAAAATGGGGTCATAAGTATACATTGCTAAAGGAAAAGAAAATGAAAAAGCATGCCTGTCATACAGTGTTTTTCCCCCCTTTTTCTTTCGAGACCTAGTATGGGTGGAAGCCCACACCTAATCAGGTGAGGGCAGGATCAATAAGTTAAACAACACAAACCTTGGGTACATCAATTATGCATAATGCTCAAGAAAGCTCATGTCAAATTTTCAAAAAGATATTTAAGAAATAACCATTCATTTGATGCCTAGTTTTAAGAGACTATCTTCACTGCTAAAATCATGTCGGAAACCACAAAGCAAAATTATTAATGTTGGTAAATTGATGAAACCTAAGCAGGATTGAAAGCTAAAATCAATTTCCAGCATTTTAACAGACAATGACTGTTCTCCAGAAAAAAAGGATGGGAGACAAATGAACACATTCTAATATCCAGGGATGCGTAATGTAGAATGAGAGTTATACATAATCTTTTGAATTAAGCTTAGTCTATTTTTCCCTTCTTATTCTATGAGATTCCATTAGCTTAGTTCGAGACCATCTCTGTGGTGCAGCTCTATCAAATCTTTGTTCTCAACAGTAAAGCTCCACTACCTAACCAACTTATTCTTTCATCTACAATATTTGATTCTACCCAGTTGTTTGTTTTTCTATTTTAAAAAAAAATGTCGTGGTTTACTCGTTACAATTTTCTACATTCTTTGATCTATATTACTACTGTAAATTCAATAGTACTGGAAGCTTATGCCATATTTCTGATCATACATACGTGTAAGATGAATCAAGATATGGTACATTACCATAGAGGAAAGGATGATGTTAATGAAGTGGAAGGTTTGGAGACACGTCAAACTTTTCTGAGCAAGAATGAATTTTGATAGAAGAGCTTGTTTTCTTAAGTTTAAAGACACACATGCTACATACTAACTCAGCCCATCATTAGTACTAATTTGATATTAATCAAAATTCCAAACCCGATAATAATTATCATAATACATGGTACTAGATTACCTGATCACTTCAACTTTTTGGTGGCTTCTTTCTAGCTTCTGGTTTTCAATTCCATTCCTTTTAATGTTATTCTTTTTCTTCATGAGTCAGAGGCTGCAATTTTGGTTTCTGGTGTAATGCAAAAGAGCTTTCAAAAGGATCAAGGTATCAAGTGACAGGTGATTATATTGTAATTCATTATGATGGGCCATGCAAGTCTTAGTGTTGTATAGTTTATCAATTTATCTTCATCCTTTGTTTACTTTGTCAATTTTCAATTTTTTATAAAGCTTATCACATATGAGAAAACAATCCAATAAATTATAAGGTCTCAAAAACAAAAAGCCAAGAACAGAGAATTACAATCCAGTTCCTTGCTCTCCCATTGTTTTTTCTTTTTTCCGGTACCTTTATGCTATGGAGCCATATTATAAAGAGTCACTCAATTTCCACTTATCAGAGGCAACTTTCCCACAAAGGTGTTTCAGGCTCATTTGCTATCTTAAAAAGGGCACTATGTGACAGCTTATTCTTAATTCTCAAGAGTATGCCACCTAATATGCAAGCTTCATTTATTTTTCTTCTGCTTTTGTTGACTGAAGTACTAAGAATTCTCCAAGTTAGAAGTTCATTCATCTATTACGATATTTCACAGCTGAATGAAGGAAATTGAAGAATCTATACATGATTAGCATACATTTAACGCTCCACATATGAACTGGGTATACTTACACCATAAATTGCAAGAGAATAAAAAATATCAGGCATTGTTTTGTAATTCCTACGATGTAACATCGTCATTGGAGACTGCTACTTCAAAATACTTGTTACAGGTCTATTAGTAATGATCCATCAGTAATTGTTGCTTAGTCTAATTCACCTTGATCATTCATTTAAACTGAACTTTTTGAACTTCTTATCATGGATTTCAGTGACAATTGGCACAGTATAGCAGTAGTGATGCATATGTGCTGGTGCCTTTCCAACATATAACAGTAGCATGAAACCAGCTCAGTGCCACTGCCCAGAATGCTATCATGCCAATACTTGCCAAGCAGGGGCACAGCACAGCAAAACCTGCCACTGGCACATGATACATAAATCCTTGCTTCTCGTTACCTAACCAACAATTGTTGTTGTGGACCTATAAACTAGCCCACCTACGTTTATCCTCATAGACCCTCTATGGTAATCAAAATTTTTATAAAGATGAAAGCAAATTAAAAAAATCTCTATAGTTTTTTTTCTTTTTTTTTTCTTTAGTAAAGTAAATTGTAGAAAAGGCTTTAGAGTAACTGGTTGGGTAAGGCTGGTTATCATACTCTGCTTGCTCTTTACTAATTCTCCAAAAATCGCTGCCAAAAAAGGGGAAAACATTTTAAGCCTGTTAGAGAAGTTTTCCACCATTTATTTCCTCCTCAATCTTTTAAGATCCCCCTAACCTTCTCTTACTTTCTCTTAGCAACAAACAAAGCCTTAAAACAAATAATATATTATGTATCCTGTCCGATATGCTTAGACCACTTGACTTTTAACCTAAGGCATTCAAGCCCAATTCACTCTGTAATTCAAAACATTTACATGAATCCTAAGTTAATATTTGAATTGCATGTCCTGACTCAACAAAAGAGACTCCAACTAATATCAACAATCTTCTACAATATCAACTGGTAATCACTAGCTATGGACTAAAGTATGAAACTATATCATACTGAGCATTACCACATTGCACTGATACTCAAACCACATCAAACATAACTAAATAAAGCAAAATAAAAGAAACAAAACTCAGAGAAAAAAAGAACATCTATATCCACCAATTATATAGACAGATATAACTATCAGATTTCATGAAAGAAATAGTCCTCAAATGGATACACAAGTAGCATGTTCAACACACCTTTCACGCCTTGAGAGTTCAGTTGTCTTCTCCAACTGCATGTCAGTTTAAAAATATGCACATGTCAGATTTACATAGAATTGATTAACTAGTGCCAAAATTGTTGTAAATACATCTTTATGTATAGGCAAAAACAAAAAGTGTCATATAAATGGAACCATAGGCAGCATGTCAAGAATATTATTTTTGACTATACATTGATTTTATTAAAAAATTATGTCCATGTATAGAATGGAGTCCAGAAGTCACAATTTCTGACCCAAATATGCCAACCCGCCTGAAATACACTAGTTTGGGTAAGGTTTATTCTGGGAAAAAAATTGGGTTTGGGTAACAGACAAATCCCATTATTCATGGGTCATATTCAAGTTTGGCCCTGAGACTCATCAGGTCACCATGGGTTAGAAAGACCCTCAAAACCCAAGCCTAGGCCCTTAAGATAGTAGTTATAGTTCAATAGGCCATCGACTAGTCAAAGCATAGTTCAGATGATTAGAAAGGTCATGCAATTAATGGTCAAAGGGAAAAAAAAAATACTAACAACATATACAGGATTCATCATGTTATCTTTTCCACTTTATTCTCATCTCTTTGTCACTTCATCTTGACGCCCAGACAATATCCGCTCTCCTTGGCCCTTTTTCATTCTCATTTTTAAGGTATATAAATGAGAAATAAACGCCTAATTGGGTTGGCATCTCGACCATGGATCCATATAAGATAAATGAGTCCACATTTTTTAACCCAACACAAATCCAACTAAACCTGACCCATTGCCACCCCATCACTACCAAAAAAAAAAAAAAAAACAGATATTTGTGACATTTGGAAATGACAGAGCTAGCGGACATCTTCAACTACTATAGTATTAATGTGTACTTTAGGAGCTGCTTGCGTGCTTCTCCATTCCCCAAGTTTAACTCCATAATAAGTGCTAGTCTTGGGAGTTCGACACTCCCTAGCTTTCTGCTTTTCCATCCTCTCTCTCTCTCTCTCTCACACACACACACACCACCCGCTTCTGTTAGTGATTTCTCTCTCCTGTCCAACCTTTCTTTCCCTCATTCCACCAAAAAGGCATGTGCATAACATGTGATATTAATTATAAAATTGGAGGCATTGTCCCTCCAACACCCTCTTTTAGAAGATTCTGAAAATTAGGTAAGGTCTCTAGATTGACATGAAGACCCACCCAATTCGTAAAATGAATTATATCACATAATAACCATGATATCGAAATCCTCCAAATGCAATCCCCCATTTTGGTCATTTTCACTAAGTACTCTAATAATCCATTGTACTTTATCAAGCATGCACAGAGCAAAAGCATCAGATATTTCACTATTTCAGGTGACACAAAGTGAAGGAAACAAGTCAATAATCTAATGCAGCTTAATCTTTCTAAGTTTCCTTCTCATCTCATTGATACATAAGCAAATCCGCAAAGGCGGCATGAATTCATAAGGTTGGATAGAAGAGAAGTACAAGACCACACGGAGGGGAATTTCACAGATGCAGAGTGCCAGGATATATAGAATACATAATATTAATCAGTCAATTTGATCCGAAATGTCTTTAAAAGTTGGGATTTGCATTATCTTGTACTTCAATCACTGCTTGTTGCTTAAAGTATACAACTATACTCATAATGCATATTTTAACTAAACTTTGAGAACTTCAGCATATACAGAGCACAGAGAAAGAATTAATCAATGATAACCAAAAAAGTTTGAACATTTCCATATGCCAGAAAGAAACATTGCATAAGAAATTAAAATCTGAAAAGAAACTGTCCAACTTACGTCAACTTCTTTAGCTTTCATAATCTTTGGTTTTACCAAGTTTGGATTCTCAATCTGAATAATGCCCTCAATGCCTTTCCTTCTCTGTCATCATTATGAAGCAGTTGAAAACAAGTATCATAATTCAAATAGGATAAATACTTCAAATTAAATCATATAATAGATATTTAATATAGCAGACAAAGCATAGCAGCAACAATAAACATGATGATCACAAGAGGTCACTACCTCAGTCTCTTCTCCAGAATCATCTTCAGCTTCCTCTTCAGTTCCCTCTTCTTTGTCTTCAGCCTCCTCCTGAATGAGAATATTAAACAAATGATTCACAATTGAATGTACAAGATCCAACAACCAGAGAATAGGAAATGCTTTACCATTTATAACCACTAAAAATTTACAATAAATTTTGTACAAAGCAATATTGGTGTGCAAGTACAGCCAGCTGAATATAGAATTAAGAAAATCATATTTAACAAGAGATCATCAAGCATATAATTTGCTTATCTACCAGCTCACTTTCCAAATGAGTCATCCTACACTTTCTTCAATTTGATGACAGATCCTTGGGCATACATTGTTAAACCTCTCGTAATATCTCACAACTGATTACTAAAAACATTTCTCCTACCCCTTTCATCAGTCAAATTATTTCACAACTCTTTCCTGCAATCAGACCTTCACTATATAGCTTGGTAAGCCTTCAATTGTTAAAAGCATCCAGGTTTCAGACTAATGAATGCTGAACCATGCCGAACCAGCAGGGGTTTGATTGGTTTCTTTCTCTATAATTTGCTGAACCATCCCAGTTACTTGTTTCATGCTTGATGATTGGTTTCTTTCTCTATAATTTGCAAGTAACAAAGAGGCCTTTGAACTGTTAGTCTTCTTCCTCTTCAATGTGAATATTTCGAAAGGAAAAGCAAAGAAGGATATACTGGGGGAGATCAAAATGTGGTCTGACTTTTCTGCTTCAATATAATGCTTTTAATGCAAGGGCATTTCGTTCCTACATGATGGATCTCTTCATACCAACAGAATGCACCACAACGGTACCTTTCAACCATAAAATAGTATCCAAACACAATTTCTAGGAAACATATTTTAACAGAAAAGCATTTTGAGTATGTTTAAATCAATGTATCAATCTCGTCTTGATACATCAGTGCTAATTTTATAATGTCATCAGTGCTTAAAAGTGTTTAAGCACGGAGAGTAAGAATTTGTTGTGTCCTTGAAATCTGAGATCTGGACACAAAAAAGGACAATCTAAGATTCTCAAAGGAAAGAAAAATGCAGAAGCCAGAGTTCAGAAACAAGGAACATTTCAAACTGGAAGAAATGGCTTCAAGTCAGAGAACTTGGATCGTTTCTTGAGTGAAATTAGATATGAAGGAAAATGAGTTATATAGTGTTCTTTGACTTGAATGGTAAAAAATTCAAGCAAAACAAAGCAATATGCAGGATAATTAGGAAACATTTTCACTGGTCAACACACTGGCTGACATATAACTTTCTAATCAAGAATAATAAACCAGGAAATTGGATGCAATCACCAGAAATAGAAGAGAGAAAAGTGGTCCAAATATACAATTAAAATGATGATGGTAATTATGGTGGTGGTGGTGGTGAACTTCTTCAATAGGTTTTACCATAGGTATGCAGTTGTAACAAACCCCTGCCTTGCCACCACACCACCCCCCCCCCCACCCCAACCAAAAAAAAAGCCTAAAGATTGGAGGGGGCTCTAGAAAAGCACCAGCATTGCTGAAGTTGAAAGAAAACAGCCACTAAAACAATTAGTATATGCCTTCTCATAGAAGTGTTCACAAGATATGTGGTTCTAGTTTCCATTAGCGGGGAAAGTGCTAACCTGTTTAAAGGTGCGAGGACGAGCTGAGGTACCTGCAACTGCAATAGACATGAAGAGCATAACAAATTAGAAGAGTGTACATTTTTTTGCTAAAATCACATTATAGAAAGCAATATTTTAGAGTTTGAACATAAAGAATAATGACTTCAGCTCCATCTACAAGATATATCGAATGCCTTCAAGGACTTATATAGTATTATTTTAGTTCTCATAGACCATCCAAAAATCATTGATCTCAAATACACAAGTATATTGACCATCTCTTAAACAGCAATGATTTTTTTGTCTTGTATTTTATGGCCAAGGGACAAAAGCTACTAGATTTAACAACAAAAGTCAGTATAAAAAAAGTGCACCAGCAATATCCCATGAACCGTAACGAAGACAGTGGAGTTCAAATTGTTACTCATCACTTTCAAGCCAGAAAGACAGTAAAGTAATTTGACATCATGACAATCCCATCTTATATTATATTTATAAGAAGATACTTTGTCTGTAAGTGCATCATTAGAAAAAAATAAGATCAATGACAATATCAGCACCAAACAAGAGGAAGGAATGGAAGGACGGGGTGTGTGTGTGTGAGAGAGAGAGAGAGTGAGAGTGTGTGAGAGAGAGAGAGAGACCATGACAAGAAGCAGAAAAGAAGGAATTTATATACTAAAGCAATTATAACTAACAAATCAATGTAATTAAAGGCAAAAGAAAAAACACAATAAGTAGATGATCATTCTACATTGATGTCTTATA
>NC_025998.2:11728814-11766194 GCF_000442705.2 Elaeis guineensis | reverse complement strand
GATGTGATTATTTCCTCTATGTGACGGATTCACCTTAAGTGCTCCATCAAAATGCAACCTAACCAACTGGACCTCTGAGTAACAACTCTTGCACATTTTTGCAGCTTAGCTTGTAAAGATGTCATGCATTCAATTGTACATTACTCCAAATCCTAGTGCATGGATTCTTACTGACTTCCTCTGTGATACACCAAACTCAAGAGGCAAGATTTCTCGGCATTCACCCACTAATCTACCGTAGAGTATTGAACTCATCTTTCATCATTTTTTTTCTTTTTTTGCCCATATCTAGAGCTTATAAGTTACCTCTGTCAACAGAACCTACTGATTCAATTATTTTCAGGCTCTTACAAGTTAAGCCACAAGAACTTCAATTTCTGACCGCACAAGTTCAAAGGATTAAAAAGGCACCACAAAAATGATATCCAGCCTTTCTCGTGTTCGACCATACAAGGTTGCATAACATGTGAATTAATGAGCAAGATGACAGTCTTAAGAACATAAATTCATGGATAGAATATGAATATGCAGGCGGGGAAGTAAAACCTAGTAGTAGTCAGTGGATATTCTGTAAAATTTTGCGAATAAATATGAGGTGTGGATTGTCATATGGTCAGGTACTAAACAGATGTTTAGTGCAGTGAAATAATTTCAAATTGGTAACCACTGCATTAAACCAGACAGCTCAAAATAAGATCAAAATTGTCGAAGATAGTAGCAAACAACTGAAATTTCATAAAATCAGCCTCACAAACTTTTATAAGAAAACAAGATGACAATGGTGAATGACATGTATAAATGAATAATTAACAAACAAATGATAAAAGAGTATGAATAAAGGAAAAAAAAATTATGGAGGCTTTCCCCACTGTCTCTTGTGATGATCAAAAATAGAATTTGGAGAGTAGAACCTGGCTGGACAATAATATGTTCCACTGTTCCTTAATGACCTCTACTCCAAAAATCAATACAACCTTCGACTGTTGAGTTGCTTAAAAGAAAATGATATCATCGAACACAGGGAGCTTTTCCAAACCTCATGCCTTCAAAGCCTCCCCAATATACTTTTTTTTTTTAAGTCACTAAAAAGGCATGGTCCTTTCATTCCATCACTTCCTCTGCTAAACTCACTACTCCTAATCCTTCTCCAACATTCCCCCAACTAATTCCACCCGATTCATCACAAGAAAGAAATTTGAGCCACAATCTTCGCAATTATTAGCACTAATTGAAATAAAAAGTCTAAAAATCATAAATGTACACACAATTTCAGACGAAAAATTGATACAAAAATAGAAATTCAAGAAACAGCAAGCATACCTCCGATCATCCGAAAATCGAAGAGCCCCAAGCGCAACCCAGAAACACCTTCTTTGATCTCAAAACCAACGCTTTCTTTAAAAAAAACAAAAAATTCGAATTCTTTTACTAATCCCCCCAAATGCATGTGGAAAGATTCCCTTTTATCCACAGAAAGCAAAGAAAGTCGAGACAAAAAAATAATAATAATAAAGAAAAACTTATCACCTCCTGGAAAACCAAAATGAGGGATGAATTTCCCCAAACCGACACTGAAACATTAGAGCAGCGGAAGAAGAAAAGAATCCAGAGGCGGAATCAAAGCATCTTACAGAGCCCAAGATCCCCTCGAAATTGGTCCAGAGATAGAGGCATGGAGGAGCGGATAAAATAGAGAGGGAGAGCCAAAGTGTTAAAATGAAAAAATGAGAGAGAAATTAGGGAAGTAACCGATTTTTTTAAGAGAGAGGGGGAATATTCTTAAAAAATAAATAATTTTTTGTACCAAAAATAAATAAATAAATAATTTTTCAAGGAAACTTCTATAATATAATTTTATTCGGATAATAACTCTAACACAAGCCAGTGGTGACAACCGTAGGTGCCACGTCGGGTGGGAGGAACGTGAGTCACGACAGGAGCGACCCCAAACAACAGTTCATGGATGGGACCAATGGAGATAGGACACATGTCGGGCTGGAATGGACGGTCGTGATTGCTTATCGAATTACGGTCGGGAAGAGGATGCCGGGACCATCTCAATGGGTCTGTTTTTTTTTTTTTTTTGGTAGAAATCTCATGGGTCTGTTTAACGGACGTTAGGGTGCGTGGAAGGGGAGAGGGATAAAATTTTATGCTTGTCAAACAATTTTTTTTCAAAAAGATAAATCTAGAAAAACAAAGCTTCATAAGCCATTCCCGGCATAAGGTTTTTTTTTTTTTTTTTTTTTTTTGATAAAAGTATTTTTAGTAAAAAAAATTCAAAAATTATATCAAAGTAAAAAAGAGAGCTAATGGCATATCTATCTTGATAACTACTTTTTTTGAGATTGTTTTCCCCTAGATCGGGCGCTAAGACCCATTTAGATTTTTTTACCAAAATTTTTTAATGTATACTTATAGTTTTTATTTTCATTTGAACCATACAAAGATGCTAAAGGGTGAGTAATGGGATGGATGAATCCTTGCTGCCGGACGCACAATGTAACCTTGCTAGCCCACGGATTTATACCTGCACAAAAGATAGTGAATTATACTCTCTAGCTAATAACCATATGGATTTGCTCTAGTTAAAACATTCTAGCATAGCACAATCATACATGAAAATTCGCACATCCACGTCACTCTGGGGGCCATTTTTTAAGAAGGAACATTTTATGAACATTCCCTAACAACCATCTCTAGGTAGCAATTGTTTATATGGCTATTTGATCTTTCAAAAGAATGGATTCAGATTAGATGATGGAGATGCTCAAACGAGAAAACAAACGGGAAAAAGGATGCCTCAAAAAGGCTTGTGACGAAGAGGAGAGGCATAACCCATAAGCTGAACCCAATTCTCATCTTCAGATCCTCAATTGTTTGCTTGCATCATTAGTATGTAACTCGATTTTAGTCAAATGGATTAGGTCTATGTAATTCAATGAATTAGTTTTAAGAAGATTGACGTACATGTAAGAAAAAATAAATACGTAATGTCACAGCCATTCGTATCATATTTAATTTGGTCTCAGAAAAAGAAGACGGGTGTTCCCAGTAACGCAAATCACCGTCTCATATCTGCCTTGTCAGTTCGTACCTGGGATACTCGCATGCATGCGGTGGCTTGCGAGGCTAGAAGGTACCATGGAAGAGAAATTGGGGTCCAGAACGAGAGTCCCAATTAGAGGAGGCAACGTACCCAACTCGTGGTTTGTTGGTAAGCGGAGAAGTGGTAGGGACGTGGTACAGAAATAAATGGAGAAAATATTGCGTTATTTAATGATGATGATGTCTCCTTACGTCCTCCGCTGTTGAAGGGTCACATCCTTTCTCTTGATGATGCTCGCGTCATCAAGGCAGGAGAATCCCAGCGTAGAATATGTGACAAAATGTATCATGCTTCCGTGATGTTATTTTAGAAATAAAAAGATCAACCTGGTCGACAGGGATTGGGTACTTCTATCATCACTGCCAGATGTAGTCAGAAAATTAAGCAAGAACAATGTTCACTTCGGTAAGAAACAATTATTTCAGCTAAATTTTTTTATGTGACGCATATCTATTTCAAAGAGAAGCTATTACAAACTATTTCCTGGTGTAAGATCACCATTGATGTTTGAACGAACAGCCTGCTTTCAGAGCTACGTGCAATCAATATTTTTTTCCAGTTTACAAGCAAATTACATGAACAACCTGTGAGATGGGCCTTAAAATTTAAAACCCTTTGTAAAAAGTGACCATGGATCAAAGATCAACAGGCAAACAACTTGGTTTAGCCGCAGCTTTCACAAGTCTAATAAGAGGAGAACACATTTAAATTCTCTAACAGAACATGTGAAGCATCACCAAGAGCACATAGGACAGCACCTTCCAAATTTAACTTACTGGTCAATTATATTTTGATATCATTTTCAACAACTACCCTTTCTGCACTAATTACTGACTTCGGTTTCTTCTGCTCTCAATAAATAATAGAGAGAGACCCAGGTGGAAAAGCATAGTTATTGAAAGTCAAATAAAGCATACTGATTTATGTTGCACTTGACAAACAAAGATGGTTCAGATGACTCTAAAAGCAAATTTTTGTGGTGACAAGCATCTTTCTTTAGCAAAGGTGCAATCACCTGCGAGCTTCGGCCTTCTTCTGTTCCTTGGCTGGCAGCATAAAAGATCAATCAGTCTCAATATGATGCACTTGGGCATGTGCAAGCGTATGTGTTAAGCAAGAAAAATATGTTTGCAACAAAGATTCTTGCATACAAGACGTACTTCATGGATAACACTATTGAAGTAAATACAGGGAAACCAGCAAAGTTAAAATGACAATGGTGCGTAATCGAGAAGATTTAGTCTTCAATGAACAGAGAAGATAATGATGAACAATATACTTGGTAGGCCATGAGCAGCATTTTAAAAGACTCTAGGTATCATATGAGCGGACAAGTCTAACTAGCACTGAGGTGCTAGTTGGGCACCAAGGCAGGTCCTTGAGATAAAGCAGCCCAAAAATGATAACTTAAAATATAACAATAACAATAATAAAAAGGAGAAACCTAAAAGGATACTTATAATCTAATAAATGAAGATAACTTATCAAATAAGATATTGAAAGTAAATAAGAAGTATAAACTCGGTGACCTAGTACTAATTTATAAATCAATTTCATCCATCATGCTTTTAAGGCAGGTTACTCAGCAGACTGCTCAGGTGGCAAAGGCAGCCATCTTTTAAAACATGGCCATGAGAGAGCTGCAATTTGCAAGTCAGTCTCTGTCTCTGAAAAGAGTACAAGACTTGACACATGGTACTGCTTCAGGAAGGAACTAAAAAATGTTGCAGTTCATTAGGGATAGCTCTTGAATAATTTAAGGATTGTAAAGCCAGTTCGAAATAGATGGGAAGAAGCTTACTGCTAATGATCATGATTATAATTTCAGTAATGACTTCCAAAATATCATGGAATAATTTAGATATTCAAGGTGAGATTGCACTAATCGAAGCAAAAACCACATTCCTGAAGTGCATTACAATGAGACAACTGATGGAATAAACGACATCATACCAGCTTTTTCCTCTTCTCGCTTTTTTGCAGCTTCGGCTCTTTGTTGTCGTATTAAGGCTAGACGTTCTGCAAAAAGATTAAAGCTAATAAGAACCTTACGATATGATGCATCATAGATGATTAATGTCACGTAGTAAGTAAATATTCTAGTTACCCAAAACAAGAAACTAGCGTTGCCTGCATAACAATAATGACTTTGAACTACAAGATAGCACCTACCAAGGATGTTCTGGAGGACATGCACACTTTACACCACAGGCATGCGTGCTGGTACATAAACATATGCTGCACGAGAGCATACATGCATGGTGTGCCTTTAACACTCATTTTAGACATAACTAGCATATAAATTACTATGCCAAAATGAAGGCCATGACATCTATAACGCGATTTCATGCAAATGATCATAATCTAACAATTCCATGATACTTCAAAAACAAGATGCATTGAAGGCTCTTCATAAGCGGTCACAAATTGTAAAAAATAGCATAGCATATTTTATGATTTGATCCATTAGTTAAAAATAACAAAACTATCTGCCGTACTCTGAAATCACTTCTCATCATAGGTAGAATACAAAAAAGTGATGAAAGAAGCAACCACAGTATGCATATCAAGATGAAGCAGTCATCAAAACAAATTTCAGGAAGTAGTACAATGTAGTAAATCCACAACAGTATTGATTTTATCCAATAAACAGAGATCAGCCAGAATTTCTGTCGGTGGACTACCAATCCTAAACCCACAATCATGCTTCCTCATAAACTGCAATTGGACTATACTCCAGTTCCTCCCAATAATCAACAATTAGTTTTGTTCTTTACAGCTAGAATACTTAAGGATACTCAAGATACGAGCCAAGAAAACCATCTTCATTTGTCTATTGATCCTTCTCTTCTTTCTTTTTTACTCTTTATTTGCTGTAAAGTGGCCAAAGACAACATTTAGAGGAATAAAGCTTTCCGCTCCCTATACTCTCTCCCCATGAACTTCCAAGTGAAACCAACCTTGTATCATCTGAGTAACAGTTCAATAATCTACATTTGCCCACCAACCTTCTCAAATTTCCTCTCTCGTAAAGTATGCAAAAAGCCTGAAAATTTAACCAGCTTTTATGTGAAACTCATACATCCATCCGTGCCACCAATTTCATAGCCTTTTAAAGCCTCCAACATGATACTGCATCAAAACCTCCATAAGGACAATCTGTTACCATCCACGTCTCACACCCAGAGTAGCCTGCTGCCCACCCTCCACATTTTATTTTCCAAGAAGGCCATGCACTCCAGGACCCTTAAACACTCTTGAGGTATTTGCTTTCTATAGTAGAACTCCCCTTTGAAGCACTTCCTTTCCAACAATCAAAAAACTCAATAAAAAAAATAAAATCACCTTGCTCAAAGTCTTCATATTCTTAACATATTGTCATATCATCATCCGCCTTAACCAATTACCGACAAAACCTTCTCATACTTGAGGTCTTCCTCAGGTGTGAGAGAATAAGGACAAATCGAACCCCAGTGTCTGAACCAATCCACACTTCAGATAGGTGGGCAGATATGCTCCCATTGCAGGTCAAGCCTAGTTTGGAAAAACATCCAACTGAATTTCAAGTCAGGTTGGCATTCAGTTGATAACTCAAGCAACCCAATCCAAACCCAACACAAATATTTGTAACAGGCTACGACCCTGACATAACCTAAACCTAACACATTCTAGAATAAGACTCCCAAAGTAGACCCAGTTTAAATTGAATCCTACTACATTACAACCTAAACCTACAACAACCAAAGGATACAAGGATGTCTACATCTTAGTTGACTTAGAGACCATGTCTCGGGTTTCTAGTTATCATCACAGTCTGCTTTTAAAATTACAAATAATTACTTGATATTTTAATTGAAGTAGCATGAATAACAAATAGCACAGATCGTTGTGAAAGAACACATAATGAAACAGAGGACTGCAAGTGGTGATTGCTGCAGCTTATGGCTAGGTAACATGATGTAGAAACACAATACCTGTATTTGCCTAAATAAGTAATCTTCAATTAAAGAACAAGTAGATTGACACACCATCAGCATGACAAATTGTGCCCTTCAACATAACCACCAGGCAGAGAGGAAAACAAAATTATGCCAAGCTTTTCTAAATTTTACCTAGATCCTTTCTAGCTTGTTCCGTTTTTCCCTGCTCCTGCAGCCTCATGTATCGCTCATGAGCTTTTTGTTTCTCTATCTCCTCCCTATAAACAAAAATGGGGTCATAAGTATACATTGGTAAAGGAAAAGAAAATGAAAAAGCATGCCTGTCATACAGTGTTTTTTCCCCCCTTTTTCTTTCGAGACCTAGGATGGGTGGAAGCCCACGCCTAATCAGGTGAGGGCAGGATCAATAAGTTAAACAACACAAACCTTGGGTACATCAATTATGCATAATGCTCAAGAAAGCTCATGTCAAATTTTCAAAAAGATATTTAAGAAATAACCATTCATTTGATGCCTAGTTTTAAGAGACTATCTTCACTGCTAAAATCATGTCGGAAACCACAAAGCAAAATTATTAATATTGGTAAATTGATGAAACCTAAGCAGGATTGAAAGCTAAAATCAATTTCCAGCATTTTAACAGACAATGACTGTTCTCCAGAAAAAAAGGATGGGAGACAAATGAACACATTCTAATATCCAGGGATGCGTAATGTAGAATGAGAGTTATACATAATCTTTTGAATTAAGCTTAGTCTATTTGCCCTTCTTATTCTATGAGATTCCATTAGCTTAGTTCGAGACCATCTCTGTGGTGCAGCTCTATCAAATCTTTGTTCTCAACAGTAAAGCTCCACTACCTAACCAACTTATTCTTTCATCTACAATATTTGATTCTACCCAGTTGTTTGTTTTTCTATTTTAAAAAAAAATGTCGTGGTTTACTCGTTACAATTTTCTACATTCTTTGATCTATATTACTACTGTAAATTCAATAGTACTGGAAGCTTATGCCATATTTCTGATCATACATACGTGTAAGATGAATCAAGATATGGTACATTACCATAGAGGAAAGGATGATGTTAATGAAGTGGAAGGTTTGGAGACACGTCAAACTTTTCTGAGCAAGAATGAATTTTGATAGAAGAGCTTGTTTTCTTAAGTTTAAAGACACACATGCTACATACTAACTCAGCCCATCATTAGTACTAATTTGATATTAATCAAAATTCCAAACCCGATAATAATTATCATAATACATGGTACTAGATTACCTGATCACTTCAACTTTTTGGTGGCTTCTTTCTAGCTTCTGGTTTTCAATTCCATTCCTTTTAATGTTATTCTTTTTCTTCATGAGTCAGAGGCTGCAATTTTGGTTTCTGGTATAATGCAAAAGAGCTTTCAAAAGGATCAAGGTATCAAGTGACAGGTGATTATATTGTAATTCATTATGATGGGCCATGCAAGTCTTAGTGTTGTATAGTTTATCAATTTATCTTCATCCTTTGTTTAATTTGTCAATTTTCAATTTTTTATAAAGCTTATCACATATGAGAAAACAATCCAATAAATTATAAGGTCTCAAAAACAAAAAGCCAAGAACAGAGAATTACAATCCAGTTCCTTGCTCTCCCATTGTTTTTTCTTTTTTCCGGTACCTTTATGCTATGGAGCCATATTATAAAGAGTCACTCAATTTCCACTTATCAGAGGCAACTTTCCCACAAAGGTGTTTCAGGCTCATTTGCTATCTTAAAAAGGGCACTATGTGACAGCTTATTCTTAATTCTCAAGAGTATGCCACCTAATATGCAAGCTTCATTTATTTTTCTTCTGCTTTTGTTGACTGAAGTACTAAGAATTCTCCAAGTTAGAAGTTCATTCATCTATTACGATATTTCACAGCTGAATGAAGGAAATTGAAGAATCTATACATCATTAGCATACATTTAACGCTCCACATATGAACTGGGTATACTTACACCATAAATTGCAAGAGAATAAAAAATATCAGGCATTGTTTTGTAATTCCTACGATGTAACATCGTCATTGGAGACTGCTACTTCAAAATACTTGTTACAGGTCTATTAGTAATGATCCATCAGTAATTGTTGCTTAGTCTAATTCACCTTGATCATTCATTTAAACTGAACTTTTTGAACTTCTTATCATGGATTTCAGTGACAATTGGCACAGTATAGCAGTAGTGATGCATATGTGCTGGTGCCTTTCCAACATATAACAGTAGCATGAAACCAGCTCAGTGCCACTGCCCAGAATGCTATCATGCCAATACTTGCCAAGTAGGGGCACAGCACAGCAAAACCTGCCACTGGCACATGATACATAAATCCTTGCTTCTCGTTACCTAACCAACAATTGTTGTTGTGGACCTATAAACTAGCCCACCTACGTTTATCCTCATAGACCCTCTATGGTAATCAAAATTTTTATAAAGATGAAAGCAAATTAAAAAAATCTCTATAGTTTTTTTTCTTTAGTAAAGTAAATTGTAGAAAAGGCTTTAGAGTAACTGGTTGGGTAAGGCTGGTTATCATACTCTGCTTGCTCTTTACTAATTCTCCAAAAATCGCTGCCAAAAAAGGGAAAACATTTTAAGCCTGTTAGAGAAGTTTTCCACCATTTATTTCCTCCTCAATCTTTTAAGATCCCCCTAACCTTCTCTTACTTTCTCTTAGCAACAAACAAAGCCTTAAAACAAATAATATATTATGTATCCTGTCCGATATGCTTAGGCCACTTGACTTTTAACCTAAGGCATTCAAGCCCAATTCACTCTGTAATTCAAAACATTTACATGAATCCTAAGTTAATATTTGAATTGCATGTCCTGACTCAACAAAAGAGACTCCAACTAATATCAACAATCTTCTACAATATCAACTGGTAATCACTAGCTATGGACTAAAGTATGAAACTATATCATACTGAGCATTACCACATTGCACTGATACTCAAACCACATCAAACATAACTAAATAAAGCAAAATAAAAGAAACAAAACTCAGAGAAAAAAAGGACATCTATATCCACCAATTATATAGACAGATATAACTATCAGATTTCATGAAAGAAATAGTCCTCAAATGGATACACAAGTAGCATGTTCAACACACCTTTCACGCCTTGAGAGTTCAGTTGTCTTCTCCAACTGCATGTCAGTTTAAAAATATGCACATGTCAGATTTACATTGAATTGATTAACTAGTGCCAAAATTGTTGTAAATACATCTTTATGTATAGGCAAAAACAAAAAGTGTCATATAAATGGAACCATGGGCAGCATGTCAAGAATATTATTTTTGACTATACATTGATTTTATTAAAAAATTATGTCCATGTATAGAATGGAGTCCAGAAGTCACAATTTCTGACCCAAATATGCCAACCCGCCTGAAATACACTAGTTTGGGTAAGGTTTATTCTGGGAAAAAAATTGGGTTTGGGTAACAGACAAATCCCATTATATACATGGGTCATATTCAAGTTTGGCCCTGAGACTCATCAGGTCACCATGGGTTAGAAAGACCCTCAAAACCCAAGCCTAGGCCCCTAAGATAGTAGTTATAGTTCAATAGGCCATCGACTAGTCAAAGCATAGTTCAGATGATTAGAAAGGTCATGCAATTAATGGTCAAAGGGAAAAAAAAAATACTAACAACATATACAGGATTCATCATGTTATCTTTTCCACTTTATTCTCATCTCTGTCACTTCATCTTGACGCCCAGACAATATCCGCTCTCCTTGGCCCTTTTTCATTCTCATTTTTAAGGTATATAAATGAGAAATAAACGCCTAATTGGGTTGGCATCTCGACCATGGATCCATATAAGATAAATGAGTCCACATTTTTTAACCCAACACAAATCCAACTAAACCTGACCCATTGCCACCCCATCACTACCAAAAAAAAAAAAAAAAAAAACAGATATTTGTGACATTTGGAAATGACAGAGCTAGCAGACATCTTCAACTACTATAGTATTAATGTGTACTTTAGGAGCTGCTTGCGTGCTTCTCCATTCCCCAAGTTTAACTCCATAATAAGTGCTAGTCTTGGGAGTTCGACACTCCCTAGCTTTCTGCTTTTCCATCCTATCCTCTCTCTCTCTCTCTCTCTCACACACACACACACCACCCGCTTCTGTTAGTGATTTCTCTCTCCTGTCCAACCTTTCTTTCCCTCATTCCACCAAAAAGGCATGTGCATAACATGTGATATTAATTATAAAATTGGAGGCATTGTCCCTCCAACACCCTCTTTTAGAAGATTCTGAAAATTAGGTAAGGTCTCTAGATTGACATGAAGACCCACCCAATTCGTAATATGAATTATATCACATAATAACCATGATATCGAAATCCTCCAAATGCAATCCCCCATTTTGGTCATTTTCACTAAGTACTCTAATAATCCATTGTACTTTATCAAGCATGCACAGAGCAAAAGCATCAGATATTTCACTATTTCAGGTGACACAAAGTGAAGGAAACAAGTCAATAATCTAATGCAGCTTAATCTTTCTAAGTTTCCTTCTCATCTCATTGATACATAAGCAAATCCGCAAAGGCGGCATGAATTCATAAGGTTGGATAGAAGAGAAGTACAAGACCACACGGAGGGGAATTTCACAGATGCAGAGTGCCAGGATATATAGAATACATAATATTAATCAGTCAATTTGATCCGAAATGTCTTTAAAAGTTGGGATTTGCATTATCTTGTACTTCAATCACTGCTTGTTGCTTAAAGTATACAACTATACTCATAATGCATATTTTAACTAAACTTTGAGAACTTCAGCATATACAGAGCACAGAGAAAGAATTAATCAATGATAACCAAAAAAGTTTGAACATTTCCATATGCCAGAAAGAAACATTGCATAAGAAATTAAAATCTGAAAAGAAACTGTCCAACTTACGTCAACTTCTTTAGCTTTCATAATCTTTGGTTTTACCAAGTTTGGATTCTCAATCTGAATAATGCCCTCAATGCCTTTCCTTCTCTGTCATCATTATGAAGCAGTTGAAAACAAGTATCATAATTCAAATAGGATAAATACTTCAAATTAAATCATATAATAGATATTTAATATAGCAGACAAAGCATAGCAGCAACAATAAACATGATGATCACAAGAGGTCACTACATCAGTCTCTTCTCCAGAATCATCTTCAGCTTCCTCTTCAGTTCCCTCTTCTTTGTCTTCAGCCTCCTCCTGAATGAGAATATTAAACAAATGATTCACAATTGAATGTACAAGATCCAACAACCAGAGAATAGGAAATGCTTTACCATTTATAACCACTAAAAATTTACAATAAATTTTGTACAAAGCAATATTGGTGTGCAAGTACAGCCAGCTGAATATAGAATTAAGAAAATCATATTTAACAAGAGATCATCAAGCATATGATTTGCTTATCTACCAGCTCACTTTCCAAATGAGTTGTTATAGCCCAAACCAAGCCCAATCTCAGCCCAGCAGACTCAAGCCCAAAAAAAAAACAAAAAAAAAAAAAAAGAGGAAACCGGGAAGACTCCCGATAGGAGTCTTCTTCTCCGGCGAAAACCGGGCGAGACCGTAAATCCTAGGACCCCTCGGAGTCCTAGGGTCCCCTATAAGAAGACCCCCTCTCCCTTGAGACCAAACATCGGCCTCTTCCCTCTCTCCTCTCCGATTTTCCCGAAGTAGAGCCGTGGACACCGTTTTGATTCTCGCCGTGACTGCCGCCGACGAGGTCACCGGAGGTCAAGGTAAGCTTCCCTCCTTTTCCTCTCTTCCTTCCCCTTCTTTCCGTGCTCTTGTGCGCGGCTGCCGGCGACGAGAGTCGCCGATTTTCGGTCGGGAAAAAGACTCTGTTTTTGGGTCTCTTTTTCGTGAATTTTCCGGCGCCGGCGATCGCAATCGATCGCCGGCCACGCTCCTTCGTGACCGGGGGAGTGGCCCCCCTCTGCCGCCGGCCTCCGCCGCGGCGGCCGCGGCTCGAACGGCCGGTCAAGGCCGGAGAACCATCGTCCCCTGTTTCGGCGCGGGAAGAGCCGAGAAGAAGAAGAAGAAAAGAAAAAAGAAAAGAAAAGAAAAAGAAAAGAAAAGAAGAAAAAGAAGAAAAGAAAAGAAAAGAAAAAGAAGAAAAAGAAGAAAAAAAAAAGAAAAAGAAAAAAAAAGAAAAGAAAAGAAAAAAATAATAATAATAATAATAATAATAATAAATATATATATATATATGAACAAATAAATAAATAAATAAATAAATAAATAAATAAATAATAAAATAAAAAAAATGATGAGAGAGAGAGTTTCTCTCTCTTCTCTCTCTTCTTTCAGTCTGAACCCTGACTTCTCTCTCTGAAATTGGACTTTCTCTCTCTACTTTCTCTCTCTAGAATTTTCTCTCTCTAGATTGTTTCTCTCTCTTGATGGATTTCTCTCTCTCTAAAGCTATTCCTCTAGGATTAGCGAAGTGTAAGGCTTCATCTGATGATTTTGATCGAGTTTAGGGAAGAGTCTGATTTTAAGTGAGATTTTGATTTTGGAATTTGTTAGATTTAATTTTGAATTAAAATTAATGTAAAAATATAATTTTGGATAATAGACACGGAAGAATCTCCTAGAAGTTAGTCGATCTGTTCATTCAGTGCTCCGTGAAAGGTAAGTAATGAAACATCTTCTCGAGATATTCCATATTTATTCTGAAAATAAATAATTATTCTCTGAAATTATGCATGATTTATGAATTATGTTTTGAAAGAAAAGTGCTTTTGAAATATTATGGTATGTCGATTTATGCACATGTTCAGTGAAATATTTATGATATATTATGATACAAAGTGTTTTGATACAGATCGAATTTATGCTCTCAGCCTGACTATGTTTCAGTGGGCCCCGCCAATGGAGATTATACGTTGGTACTCAGTGGACCCTGCCAATGGGGGTTGTGCGCTGGTGTTTGTGGACCCTGCCAGTGGGGATTGTGCGCTGGTACTTGTGGACCCTGCCAGTAGAGGTTGTGCGCTGGTATTCTGTGGACCCCGCCAATGGGGGTTAAACGTTGGTCATAGTCAAGGCTGTTGAGTTACGAGTGTTTTTGAATCGAATCGGATTTATGATTATATTATATGTGAATATTTGAAAATATTGAATTTGTATTAAATCAGCATGAAATATACTCTTATGTTTATTTGTAGCATTATTCTTGAAAATTATATAATATCTGAAATATTTGATAGAGATACTTGTTACTTACTGGGCTGTCTGGCTCATTATCTTTCTTTCTATTTTTCAGATTCAGATAATTAATTTCGAACGTGGGAAAAAATATTGGGACAGAGCTTTTAGAGGCGAGATTTAGCATTGTCAACTTCAATTGAACTTAGATCTAATGTTTTATTTTTAGCAAAAAAAAATTTTATTGGATGTAAGACATTTGATTTAATTACTTGAATTACAGTTGAATAATAATTATTTGAATTTATTCCGCTGCGATGCATTGATATCGTGATGAGATGCCTTGCATGCTTATGGAGAGAGTTCTTCATAAGTATGCGGCGGTTGCCATGACCCTCGATTCACAATCTCGGGTCGGGGGCGTGACATGAGTCATCCTACACTTTCTTCAATTTGATGACAGATCCTTGGGCATACATTGTTAAACCTCTCATAATATCTCACAACTGATTACTAAAAACATTTCTCCTACCCCTTTCATCAGTCAAATTATTTCACAACTCTTTCCTGCAATCAGACCTTCACTATATAGCTTGGTAAGCCTTCAATTGTTAAAAGCATCCAGGTTTCAGACTAATGAATGCTGAACCATGCCGAACCAGCAGGGGTTTGATTGGTTTCTTTCTCTATAATTTGCTGAACCATCCCAGTTACTTGTTTCATGCTTGATGATTGGTTTCTTTCTCTATAATTTGCAAGTAACAAAGAGGCCTTTGAACTGTTAGTCTTCTTCCTCTTCAATGTGAATATTTCGAAAGGAAAAGCAAAGAAGGATATACTGGGGGAGATCAAAATGTGGTCTGACTTTTCAGCTTCAATATAATGCTTTTAATGCAAGGGCATTTCGTTCCTACATGATGGATCTCTTCATACCAACAGAATGCACCACAACGGTACCTTTCAACCATAAAATAGTATCCAAACACAATTTCTAGGAAACATATTTTAACAGAAAAGCATTTTGAGTATGTTTAAATCAATGTATCAATCTCGTCTTGATACATCAGTGCTAATTTTATAATGTCATCAGTGCTTAAAAGTGTTTAAGCACGGAGAGTAAGAATTTGTTGTGTCCTTGAAATCTGAGATCTGGACACAAAAAAGGACAATCTAAGATTCTCAAAGGAAAGAAAAATGCAGAAGCCAGAGTTCAGAAACAAGGAACATTTCAAACTGGAAGAAATGGCTTCAAGTCAGAGAACTTGGATCGTTTCTTGAGTGAAATTAGATATGAAGGAAAATGAGTTATATAGTGTTCTTTGACTTGAATGGTCAAAAATTCAAGCAAAACAAAGCAATATGCAGGATAATTAGGAAACATTTTCACTGGTCAACACACTGGCTGACATATAACTTTCTAATCAAGAATAATAAACCAGGAAATTGGATGCAATCACCAGAAATAGAAGAGAGAAAAGTGGTCCAAATATACAATTAAAATGATGATGGTAATTATGGTGGTGGTGGTGGTGAACTTCTTCAATAGGTTTTACCATAGGTATGCAGTTGTAACAAACCCCTGCCTTGCCACCACACCACCCCCCACCCCCCCCCCCCACAACCAAAAAAAAAGCCTAAAGATTGGAGGGGGCTCTAGAAAAGCACCAGCATTGCTGAAGTTGAAAGAAAACAGCCACTAAAACAATTAGTATATGCCTTCTCATAGAAGTGTTCACAAAATATGTGGTTCTAGTTTCCATTAGCGGGGAAAGTGCTAACCTGTTTAAAGGTGCGAGGACGAGCTGAGGTACCAGCAACTGCAATAGACATGAAGAGCATAACAAATTAGAAGAGTGTACATTTTTTTGCTAAAATCACATTATAGAAAGCAATATTTTAGAGTTTGAACATAAAGAATAATGACTTCAGCTCCATCTACAAGATATATCGAATGCCTTCAAGGACTTATATAGTATTATTTTAGTTCTCATAGACCATCCAAAAATCATTGATCTCAAATACACAAGTATATTAACCATCTCTTAAACAGCAATGATTTTTTTGTCTTGTATTTTATGGCCAAGGGACAAAAGCTACTAGATTTAACAACAAAAGTCAGTATAAAAAAAGTGCACCAGCAATATCCCATGAACCGTAACGAAGACAGTGGAGTTCAAATTGTTACTCATCACTTTCAAGCCAGAAAGACAGTAAAGTAATTTGACATCATGACAATCCCATCTTATATTATATTTATAAGAAGATACTTTGTCTGTAAGTGCATCATTAGAAAAAAATAAGATCAATGACAATATCAGCACCAAACAAGAGGAAGGAATGGAAGGACGGGGTGTGTGTGTGAGAGAGAGAGAGAGTGAGAGTGAGAGAGAGAGAGAGAGAGAGACCATGACAAGAAGCAGAAAAGAAGAAATTTATATACTAAAGCAATTATAACTAACAAATCAATGTAATTAAAGGCAAAAGAAAAAACACAATAAGTAGATGATCATTCTACATTGATGTCTTATAGTATCAAGTGGAGAGAATTGAAACATGAAAATAGCAAGTTATGACGAAAGCACTTTAAAGAAGCTTGCTCTAAAAGAAATTTTCAAGTACAAAATTTCATGTAAAAGATGTCGCTCGACATTAAAGAATGGCAATTTCAGAGACAAGCCACATCTGCAAGATTAGTATCTTCACAAACCAAAGAAGTACATACCCATCGCAAAGGTTTTTAAGCTGTAAAAAATACTACCATGATTCAACCACAGCTTGAGTAAGACCGAAAGCTATCAGAGCCATCAAGATGATAACTGTTCCTGAGTCCTGACCATCAGATGGCTCATGAAGCACTTATTTGTGAAATACTCATAACTTTTTATATTGAAAGCAATGTTACACAACTCATTATAAGTCAATCTTTCAATAATATCATTATATAGAGACAAGATGCTTTTACAGGCCACTGACACTAACCAGGGTTTCTGCAAATTTATTGCCTTTTTTTAGTTTTTTATGCAATTTTTAGCATCTGTTACAACTTTAACTTTATTGAGTCTTTAAAGAGTTGAAATTGCATCATTTAAAACCTTATTAGAACCATGAGATCATAAAACAAGAAGAGTTTTAAATTTCAATTACAGTAAGAGTCACAATATGATGAAGTTAGGCTGAGGAGGATCCATTGTTTCCCTCGTTTTATGTCATACAAATTAGAATGTTTCAAAGTAGAAAATTAACTGTGTTGAGTCAGATGTTCATGTTGAAGTTTTCCTTTTCTTTTTTTTTGGCGGCAATTAACACAGCCCTAGAATTAATACAACCAATGGAGTCTGAAAACAAGAGATCGTAGAAGTGCATAGGGATGGATGCATAGGAGTCCCATATCACAGAGCCCACATAGTTAGCAACATACAAGTCCACCTAGTTTGTGGCACTATTGGCCTCTACAAAGATATGAGTAGCCTCAAAGGATACCAGAGATGAACTCATTCTCCAAACATCTAAAAGGAGAAGATGAACACCCTCATTCTGGTTCACACACCGCGATATCAAATTGATTACAGTCTTGGAGTCCACCTCTAGTACAATATTGTTGGCCGTCATATAGATAAGTACCACCCATGAAGATGAACAACTTGATTGGAAGTTTCTTTATTTTTGTTCTATTTATGACAATGTCTTCCTATCTCAATGTTTCTTTATAACTACAAATTCATGATGTTCAGAATATGTTTATCTCCACAAATCTCTTGTGTGTACCACTAGTTAATGCCACCATGACTCCACTTAAATCATCTTCAAGACAAGAAAATCCAAGCATCTTAAGTTTTACATCAAGATATCTAAACAATGATGAATTATCACAATACTTGATGAACTGAAATATGAAGTGAAATACAAGTACATGGAGTGAGGCCAGGAAGTGAAGGGAAAAGGCAATGTGGCAACTAAAATTATGCGGACCATCAAAATAGCAAGGACAACTCAAGATAGGCATTCTTGGGAATTTTAATAAGGAGGAAGTCTATTGTCACAGAACCAAAAAGAGAGAGAAAGTCAAAGAAACCATAGGATCGTAGTAGCAAACTATATCTCAATGGCATGCTTGCTGTGATGATACTCATTAAATTAGGAACAACCATCTTATTTCTTAGTTGGACCATTAATTTGTGGTTGGATCACAAACGGCACCTCCTAAGCCAATCTACAACAAAGAACAAAGTCCTAAGCTAGATAATCAAGGAGTCAATTAAATCATTCCCAGTTATTGATAGAATATAGTTCCATACGTATAAGATGGTAATAACAACGTAGTATGAAAGAAAAAACATTGAAACTAATTGATTCTTAGGATTCTAATCAGTCCTAAACAAGAGCACTTCAAGCCATTGTTTCCAAAAAGAAAAAATTATAGTGATCCACAACTAGATGGTTTTCTTAGCAAGAAGCCCATGTTTTAGCTTTAAATCTGGTTATTAATTCAGTGTGTATCTTCTTACCAAAACTCAAGACTATGGTAGCAAGAAACTTCTACTGAGGATGCTCCGTAAACTTGTCCTTATACCTGCTTCCCAAGTGCTTTCTTGTTCCTAAGTATTTTGAGATATCCGTTTTCTAGGTCCAGCACTTAGAACCACTACTGCAGCCACTTCTACTCCAAATAATTAAACTCAAAATTAACCTAATGAGTTCTTCTGTCAAATTATTGATGTAATTAAAGAATCACGAGAATTTGTCTGGATATATGGAGCAGATTGATCATGATGTAATTATGGAAGTGGAACGCAAGAATCTGTCCTGATATATAGAGATGAGCGATCATGATGGAATTATAGAATCACAAAAATCTTTCTTGACACATGGAAAAAAGGAGTTATACAACTCTTTCTTCCAAGGACTATTTAGAAAGTATTTTCCTTCGTTTTTAAGATTAGTTTACAAGAGTCTTCTATTAGTTCATATATAATTGAAGAGACTATGGAGCCCCTAAAACCGGATTTTGAGTTGATTTTTGTTTATATAATATTGCTTCCTAGAACTCTAAATTTTGTTTTCTTAAAAACACAGTTACAATTTATTGTCTTTTTCCTTCTAGAGAATATTTCACTTCCTCACTCCCTTGAGTCCTTCCCTCTCTTCTAAGAGAATTCAAAATTCTTTTTGAGGATGTGAGTCAGTGAGTGCATGTCTACCCTCCCTTCTGTCTAAGCCACCTGTTATTTCTATATTAAGACTGTACTAAGGTCACAAAGGCATCTATCTAGGCCCTCGAGTACCTTTTCTCTTGATTATGGATTCCCAAACTTCCTTCACATTTCACCTTACTGATTAATACTTCAAATCCTCAATAACACCAAGTCTTCCAGATTGACCAAAGCCAACTGTATTCCTTGGTTAAAAAAATTACTGCTTAGATCTACAAACATGTGTTTTACGCTCCATTGTCTATTAAATTCAGCAAAAATCTACAAACATGTCTTTTACGCTCCATTGTCAATTAGATTCAGTAAAATCCTACAAACATTGCCTATTAAATTCAGAAAAAATAGCAACTGCCAAGATCAGGATATCAAAACGTGGCATGATATGAATCTGTGTCAGTCAAATAACTCCTCCGTCAAACATAATTGGTTACAATGCAAAATCAATCTCTTGCCTTAACAACCACATCACAAAACCATTTATAGCCCAACAGCGAGCTCCTTTCCTTCACAGTCCCAAGAACCTCCTAAAAAACCATCTTTCATCACTGATCCCACATAAAATCTTTTCAAAAGACAAATAGCACTCAAATCCCAAAATGTCAGCGGAGTCCAAGAGATATGCACCCCGATCATCAAGAATTAGCTAAAATAGGGCATCGCGCTGGTATATCCCCTACGTCTACTAAAATGCAGTGGAAGTAGTAAATTGAAATCTGCAATCAGATCAAACTACGACTATTTAGAATAAATTCAAACACTACCTAGCGAGCAAGATTGCGAGCTGATGTATAGATCCAACAAAAAAACAAATCTACAAAACCCTAGGAAAAAAATCCAGTTCATGTACAAAGATCGAAAGCAAAAGAAGTCACCCTAGGAAAAAAAATTTCCAAGAAACCGGTTCATGTGCAGAGATCGAAAGCAAAAGAAGGCTTACTCATCTCTTCAGGGGTGGAGAAGTTCCTGCGTCCCGTAGGCTTCCCTTTAAACTTCCCCCTGCCCATGATCAAGACGCACGAATTGAGGACGAGGAGGACGATGAAGGCTTCGCCAATCGATCTCTGGAGGCAATGGAAGGAATAGCTCTCTCGCTCGCTCCCGTCGCCTCAGCCTCCCCAACCCTACAGCCCTCGACCTCTCTTCCCTCCAGCGGTTTTACCAAAATCTTATCCAACTGCGATTACGTCACCTGGCTGGAATATTTATTACTTCAATAATGGAGACATAAATGGGGTAAGCCTCGTTGGTTATGATTATTACAAATTTACTACTAAGGTGCAGGGGAACTTTTAAAAGTAGAAGAGGTCGGGCAGCCTAAGCTTATGAGATTTGAGAAATTCTTTGTGCACCGCCCGTGATCAGACGTGGAGCGCACCGTTTTATTCTGTTAAGTTATATAATCATTATTTTTTAACATATATTTAATATTTATAATTTTATTTTTTATTTAAAATTTTAAATAATAAAAATAATTTTTTAAAAAATTATAATATTTTTTAAAAAAAATTATAATATTTTTTTATAAAAATTATAATATTTTTTCATACAAATTATGATATTTTTTTTCAAAAAAATTATGATATCCTTTCACAAAAATTATGATACCTTTTCTTTTCGAAAAAATTATGACATCTTTTCACAGAATTATGATATTTTTCATAAAAATTACGACATTCTTCTTTCATAAAATTATGACATTCTTTCGTAAAAATTATGATACTCTTTTATAAAAATTATGACATCTTATGAAAAAATTATGACATCCTGTGCAGAAAATCATAATGCTATAATATCAGTACAGGATGTCATAATTTTTTTGAAAAAAAATATTATAATTTTTATGGAGAAATACCATAATTTTTAAGAAGTATCATAATTTTTAAAAAAGATATTTTTATCATTCAAAATTTTCAACAAAAAAATAAAACTGCAGACATTAAATATATATTGAAAAGCGATTGCTATGTGGTCTAATAGAATGAAGCGGTGCACTCCACTTCAAATTTTTACACTGTGGATGATGCACAAAAAATTTCTCATGAGATTTTTGTCTCAAAAATTTTTCAAATGGAGTGGCAGCCTGACCCAGGCCTAAAACCCAAACTGAAAAAGAAGTCATCCTGTAATTATGGTGTACCACAGGTCTCCCTACCACTCCTTGCTCATGCTGCTCATACCATGGTAATGGTCCATAGGATGGTCACCATGAGTTGAGATTAGCCTTATATTAATGAGCAAATTTAACAAATATTATCGAGTTTATATCTGAAGGCTTAATTTGCTAATATATGTGCTCGAATTCACATAGTAATTAACATATGCACAAATTTTACAAATATCTCAGCACACCCTATCTTCTTCCCATCAAATTGCTTTAGGTCACTCAAGACTGCTACTTCTGATGTCTTGGTCATCATCATCACTTCTCCCATCAACCACATTGCTCCGATTCCTGCTATTATGATGACTTAAAATTCTTTTGGCGATGCTATGTAATGTTATTTTCCATCTTCATCGTTAAACATAATTGTTCTTGCTTTGAATTAGTCAAATGTGCTGCTATTGTCTGCTGCTGATGAGTTGTTTGGCTGTGTTCATTTGCTTTCTAAACATAATGATTTGTTGCTTGCTGGAATCACTTTGACTCTGTCAGAGTGCCAATTTTTTTAATTTGTATTATGAATTAAAATCAAACTTTGGTGGAAAATACTACAAACCAGCAGTTTCATGTACAATGAAAGTAACCTTTGTGTGGTTATTGGAACATCATATGCACCAAGTAGTTGCATCTTTACTGTTCTGTTAACTCATGGAGTAAGATGACATGCAAGAAAGAGGTTATTTCATTGCACTACCAATTTGTCTTTATCATAAAATTGTGAAATTATGATAAAGGAATCAGGAAGATTACCTTTCTTTTCTTTTTTTTTTTTGAGTAAAAAGATTACCTTTCTATGGTGCTTAAGTTTCAGCTTCAATAAGCTATGCCATGTGCATTCTTGAACCAAGAAATCCAGAATGCTCTCTCTCTCTCTCGGCCAAGCACTTTGTCCCGGTGGTTTCATTCATGTTGAGGATGCCCAAGCTGATTTTTTTTTTTTTTGTTTGATGTAAAGGGAGGAAAACCACCCTGAATGTATATATTAATATATTTATAGCATATGTACAGGGGTGTTGTTTAGTGGTTTTGCCTGTAGCCAAGTTGCCCCAGACAGAAATGCCCAGTTGAGTTCTCTACATAAGCTGAGCGCTTTCAGAAAAATAGAGTTTGAATACTTTTCAGAATCTGTACAGAGTCTATAAAGAGACCTAAAACTGAGCCTGAAACTTACAGAAATTTTTGCATATAGATTATGAAATGTTTATATACAACAAACATAAAAGAGAATTGGAAAAGAGGGTAATGAAGAGATTCAGGCTAAAAAGAAGCTCAAGAACAGGTGCAAAAACAAATTTAAAGCATCCTCAAAACCTGATGTTTCAAGCGATCTTTCATAGTGCTGGATAATTTTCTGGTAGTAGGAGGGCAAAAAGACCTGACATGCATGTTCAAACCACCCACATTTCACTTCCCTTTTGATAGTGCAACGATAAGCGTTTTTTGAGGGTTTTGCAGTGATAAATGCTGCGCGCTGATATAATCCCGAACTCTTGTTCTTTGTGTCTTGTTTGTGTCAGGCTGCTCCGCCCATTCAGAAGAAGAATGAGATAGACGTTTTGGCGGCTCTGCATGGTTTCCGGAACTTAACATATAAATTTCTTGGCTTTCCTTGGCTTTCCTAGAAAGAAGAGGGTTCTGTACAGTGTACGCGTGCGTGGTCAAATCTTTAAATTCTATCTGGATTGTGTACTCTTAAAGAACAACAGTATTGTATCTTTTCCGCATACATGATCAGCAATATGAGACCTTAACGCTCACAGTTTGTGTACGAAGACTGCAACAAACCACCAAAAAGCTATAGCAGATGAAAATAGCGGGGAAAATTGTGTTGAAAAGACGCTGCTTGCATTGCCTGGAATTCAAATAGCTGAAGTACTGGAGAACAACACTCCCCAAAACTTTCCAAAAATCAACAATCCTATACAAAAGGACAAACTACATACAAGGCATATAATGCTTTATGTAACTTTGCCTGTACGGTTCTGGAGCAGTGTGTGCAATTATCCCTCATCAAGTTAAAGATGCATTCAGGAGGCATTATAGTTAAGCCACTTTTACATCAATTACAGTACTCGCTACCATATTCATGCATTCAAGAGCACAGATGTCCCGCCACAAAATTGTTGCCTGCACATGCTTAAACCATGAAATAAAGTTAAATATGACTGGCATAATGCTATAACAGACCAAAAACTGAGGGAATAATTGTTAAAAAGGTTACAGCTGATATGTCACTTTTGGAGAAAGTTTAATCAGTTCTGGAACCACCATCACAGGACAGCCCCAGACTGCCTAGTGTTTTTCTCCTTGCTTATGTCCCACAATAGTCCTTTAAGTTTTCAACAGAATAAAAATATTGGAAATTAGGTCCATAACCTGAGTTCTCATTAAAAGAAGCCATCTTATCTGAAGCATGATAAACGTTCAGCTCATTCTCCTTCTGATTAGCTGTGTTTGGAGTTGAATATATATTTTCAGCAATGTCCATCTGATTAGCTTTTGTCCTAATCTTGGCATTCTTTTTGTTATCAATAGAGTTCTCTGCATTGAGCCTTCCCATTTGCTGCTGCAGATCAAGCAGTGAATTACTAGTCAATTTTGCTTTGGCACTTTTCTTTGCATCAACAAGCTTGAATTCTAGCCTATACAAAGCTAGATCATCACAATTACTGATCTCGTACTCATATAGATGCCACTCAAAGTGGGCTAGAGGTTGTGGATCCATATAGTAAGACCTTTTTAACCCACCAAATTCCTTCATAACTTGCTTCCTGGATTCATGCCAACCACGGCCACTGTAATCTGGCAATGACCTCTGCTTTCGGTTCCCACTCTCAAAAGCCCTTCTAGGCTTGTCAAAGAAGAGCCATTCTCTAAGTGATTCGCCCTCAAGAACAGACAGATCAAAAAGCTCTGCAACATCAAGCAAAATCCCAGCAATCAGATACAGCTAATTTTATTTTATTTTTAAAAAAAAAATCCTAATCCTTAAAGCATGGCATCATAGTAGCAGTAGTAGGTACCTTTAATGATATGGAATACGAAAGCCAAATGAAGAACATTCTATGCACGTGTAGAACTGTAATAAAGGCATACCTGGAGCATTCCATGGAGACTTTGCGGTTGCAGCTCCTTGACATACTGGGATACCAACATTTTTTCCTTGTGTCTTCGCACAAAGAGCAGCAAAAAGTGGACCATCTTTTAGATCGATACCACCAGGACGTAGCACAGGTGTCATGCCAGGAGGACCTTCATTCAGTGCCAATGTAGCATGGAAGCTGCTGCAATAGTCTTGACACCACTCCGATCCCTGAGCAGGCCGAGGACAGTCCCAGAGTGCACATTTTGGCCCTAAAAATGCAGATGGGGGAGGGCATATTGTTGGCAGAAAGTTTGACATATGGGGTAACACATCCCCACCATTTTCCTCACTAATACTGCTATCAAGATACAGATTATGGTGCAGTTCTTGATGCAAACTGAACTGTTGGAACTCCAAATGAGTAGTCCCATCCAAGCAATTTATGATGCCATGGTCTGATTCAGCAGGAAGGTTGCTTTGGTATTCATTGCCATAAAGAAATCCATGTTCTGTTAGTTCCTGATTCACATAATAATCCTGCAAGTAAAACTAATTCGACAACTTACTGACTCTTGTAATCACAATAAAAAATGATGAATGAACCAAAAAAGCAAACTACTAGAAAGTTGAAACTCAAACCACCACATAATAATGAAGGACGAAAAAAAGGACTAAAAATGTCCTCAGCTTCCACATTAGATTACAAGAACAGTGTTGGAAAATGAGAATGTCACAGATTTATGTCACAAATAGCAAAAGATTAGCGAGTGGACATAGCATGAATATCTCCTGTATGACTTAACATGATAAACACATACAAGTAAAGCTAAATGGAGCATATTAAAAATATTAGAGAACTCCACAGTAAAGAACATCTCTGCAAACCTATAGCCAGCAACACTATCATGTTATTTTTCTTTCATATAAGCACACAAGATGCAGAAATTGCATAGCGTAACCTGAAAAGTTTGTCCCTTTCTCTAAGGAATGATAGTCTCATAAAACATGACTTGTGCAGTTTATGGGAGTTGTATATAAAAGAGAAAAGTTCCCAAAATGAAAGAGGGCAAAGTTTGTCATATATTGTGAGAGAGCATTGCACTAAGAAAAACATCGAAAGAAGAAACGAACATAACCAGAATGTAGAAAGATAAAAGAACCTCTGATGCAGAAGATCCAATAACACGAAACACAAACATTCTCCTTTTCCCAGGGCTTCAACCACACCGCAAGTGGTAAAATATCACATCCTTTGTCTATCTTCAACTTAGAATACAATTTTCTTGTATTTTAATCCTTTGCCTCTTATCCATTTATATAATTATTTTTATGTTCAAGAAATGCTAGTTGGGAATTTTAGTGACAATGGCTTTCCTTAATTTTAAGACAATTTCAAGGGGATTTGACAAGATGACATGGTTATTGTACTCTTTTAGGATTAAATAATAGAGATAAATCTTTGTCCAGCTAACTTACTCGTAATGCATATTATCTGAGAATTAATAATAGCTTAGAACTTGGACTCCAACGACTCTTCCTTTACACAGCCTTGAAATAGAGTTTGCCATTGTCTTAAAAGGTAGTTGCAATTGGCAGCCAACCAGGGCATCATGTAGTGCTTCAGCAAAAGGTGGGAACCAACACACATTATATTAAAACAATGGAAAATAAAATAAAATTCATAATGAAAAATAACAAAAAATGAATAAATAAAACTGAAAGAAAAAGTAAATAAAGTACTTTTACATTCATATAAGCAAGATTTAAATCCAGTAGAATAGGACTATCCCAATTTTCCCATGGAACGGAATGCACCGCCGTCCTTCCTCGTCCCAAAACTTGGGACAAGTGATATCCAAGACATGCCGATCAGGACGCTAGAACGATAATGGGATGGTCCTATTCCGACATATGAGATGATATCCCGTCTTGGTGTCCTGTTGAGAATTGAATCTTTCTATATAAGGACCCATTTTAATGTAAACTGAAAAATAACACTTTTTCACTATGATTTGTACAAGAACATTAACCAAAGATCCAAAAAACCAGTCTTGATGACTAAAGTTTGTCCAACAGCAACTCTACCAAAGGACAATTGATAAATAGAAGAGGAACAAAAAACTAATCAAATGTGAATAACTTGTAAGTTGCAACCAAATTAATGGAACCAATGAGAGAATGCGAAAATCAACCACTCTGCCTAATTCCTTACTTGCCTCAACTGATAGTCCAAACGAGGCTAATTTGAGCACCACAGGCTCAGGAGGGTCATTTAGGTGCCAGCTAGGTGGTTGAGCTGCATATAAGGGTCACCTAGGCCCACCTAGTGGTGGCTTTACGAAACACTAACCTTTACAAAAGTTGCTCCAGCCATAATAAGTAGAAACAGTAATATAATTTTTAGGAATATTTCATCTATGAACTTTTTCCCCAAAATGCTCTCCCCCTTTTCAGCTGCAATCCTGAAGTAACCCGTTTCTCTATTTCTATAACCTCCATTCAGTACATGATCTTAGGGTGGGCATGTCTCTCCCCTCTCTCTAGCTCTCCCATATTTTCATATCAGGTTTCCTCCTTTGGTTATCAACCCTCAATTTCCCCTTATAATTGATATCCCCTCTACTCTCACTAAATCCAATCCAATTCCTATCAAAACCAACCATGTCTAAGTTCCCACGGTTCAGAAGACTTCCCAACCATCTCTCTCCCTAATCAATCTAGCCTTTTCTCTCTTTGACATTTCAATCTCTCAATTAGTATCTTGCATGTCACAATGATTTGAGAGTCGATAAGAATTACTGGTAGTTCTGGAGAAGAAAGGATCAGCATTAACCTAATACCTCTTTACGCTAGTTACAAGTTAACTATTAACATTGATGGATCATGTGTGTAGAGGCCCCCATACATCGTAATGAACTACCATAAGTGGAGAATCACTCTATCTCATAAGATGGAAAGGCATTTCAACAATGGTTCCCCAACCCACATTCCTTTTCATAAACAAGGGGAGAGAAGGAGGGTTGGGGTTTGGGAGGAGATGAGGACACTCACAGCAAGAGAATGTTATTAGGTTGTATGTGATTAACAAAAGGAAGAAACAGAAGAGAGAGAGAGAATTCAGGAGCAAAATGATATTATATACGGTTGCATGTGTACCCATCCTCAAGCGACAGATACAAGAACGATATTGCAAATATCATAAGAACAAAACCAGAATCCACAGCTTAAACCAAAGAGGCACTATCACATGCATGCAGCCACGAAGAACAAATCCAATTATCTGACACGATTTAACTTTGGGAAAAAGCTCACCTGTTGAAAGCCAGCAGTACCTCCACCTTGAATTTTCTCAACATTAGGCTCGGGAACATCTAAGGGCTCGGCCTTTGCGTTTCCAGGGGCCGGCTCACACATCTTGCTCGTAGCATCATCCTCCTCCTCGCTAAGCTGCAACAGCCGGAGGGTTTCCGAGGGAAGTTCTGAAGAGACATGAGCATTCCCCTGACCAAAACCAACGAATCCACCGCCGTATAAGAAAAGAACGAGAAAGGAAAGATATAGACAGGAATAAAAAGGGAGGGATGAGAAGGATTACGAGCAAAGAGGAGGCGGGGGAGGGCTCGTTGAGCTCGGACTTCCACTCGCGGAGCATCTGGTGGACCTGCTCCTCGAGGACGGCGACGTCGGCGGTGCGGCTTTCCTTGCGGGCGGACTGGAGGTCAGTGAAGATCCCCTGGAGGTCGTCCACCCGATTCTTGGCCTTGTCCTTGAAGAGCTGGTGGGACGCCGACCGACACCCGGTCTTCGAACCCTTCCCCATCGCCCCACCACCCCACAACTCCCTCACCGAATCCGCCCTAATTCGTCCGATCGATCGCGGATGAGCGATCTCGAGAAGGGGCAGGACAAGGAGAATGGGATTGGGGGAAATCGAGAGAGAAGAGAGAAGAATCGAAGAGGGGGAGAGAGAGGGAAGCGATGGAGATCGAGGGATATCGATTGAACCCTGGAACGGGGAGCTTCTCTGGGGCTTGGGGTTGAGGGGATCGGGCGAAGAGGTGGACTCTTTTATTGCCCTCCTTTTACTACCCCAGTACTTGTATCAGTTCTCGGGGGTGGGTGTTGGAGAGGAATAGCGCCGCTCATCTACCATTCCCACAAGGCACAAGGATAGAACCCCAAACAGTAACGACGCCCGTTCCCACGTGGATAGAACCCCAAACAGTAACGACGCGGCGAAAGCTACAAGGCCAGTGGGTGAAGTGTATGGAGCTGCCCAGAGCTCTTTCCAAGTTGTGTCGAATAAAATAATATGAGGATTAGAATCCATCTGTCACATTTTCTTTTAGGTGGGATCCATAAAACGATTAGATGGAGGTGCGATTTGGGTTAGACATATCTCAAATCTAATTATCCATTTTAAAACAATGTATTAAGTATCATTGCAACTTTCAACTCAGTTTTTGGATTCTATGGTCACTGATTGATATGGAGTAAATGGTGTCAAGTCGACATTGGGCTGTTCTTTTCCCCAAAAATGTTGTTCCTTTCATGATATTGGAAAGTTAATATCAAGTCATCAGCCTACTTGGACTATTTTCTTTACCATAGCTACAATTAGCTCGCCTCCGTTATGACTTCTTAATCTCCCAACAATACCACATGATCATTGGTTTTATATGCATCATCCACCTTTCTTGTAATTGAACTTCTTTGTTGGTACTAATTTATTTGATTATTTTATAATTTTTTTGATAAAAATAATTTTAAAATTCTTCTACTATCATTTTTAAAGTAGAAATACATGTGTGTGGACCACGGGACATATCATGTTCCAATATTTGATGATCATACGGATATGATAAATTTTTTATCAATAGCCATCCACTCAACGATCACGCGCCGTAAATCTTCCTTGATATTATGCAAAGAAGTGTCTCTACGAAAGCTCTTAAACTGAAGTGCACCAAGACTACTTATATTACTTATCAAATCTGGTTAGACAAGAATTATTAGATTTTCGAGAGAAGCAGATAGTTAACAATATTTATTTTGAAAAGAGCATTAGCTTGGGCTGCTGAGTTTGCTCATCTATTGCTTAGTGGAGAGACATTAACCATTAGAGATATATAGAACTACGCGTAACATTTCGATTGGTATTTATCACATGAGAGCCCTCACCTTTTAGTTATTTCAAGCTTAACTTCGATGCCAATGTGATAGAGCTAGATGGTAAAAATAGAGCTAGATTCGTCATTTATAGTCTATACTTTAGATTTGTGATGGTCAGAGGGAGTCAGCTTTTCAACATCATTGATTTAAGAGTCGTGTTGAGGATAGTTTGGATGGATATTATTTATGCTCGACTAGACTCAAAGATTGATTATCTAGTTGTCAAGAATGATTTTGCTATTATGGTGGAATGGATTCAACGACGAGTGGATAGCCACATCTCATCTTCTATCATGTGATATCTAGAGGATTGCTAAAGAAAATATTTTTTTTAACGTGAAACATATTTTTCAGGAGGTAAACATGTGATAGACCGGATCACCTCCTTTATGATGGAGCATTCCTGAGAGTCTTATGAATGAGGTAGTTATTGTTGCCACCATTCTCCATGATATTTTTTTTTATTTTTGATCTTGTTATATATATATATATATATATAATATTTATGTAATATAACCGCTGCCCGCTGCTGTATTAATGGAAGGTTTAAGTTTGGCTGAAAGGTTTTTGATGTAATGGTGCATCCTCTGATCGTTCTGATCTGATCACGCGATCTTAACGGCGCAGATTGCTGTACCCTCGATGGAAAAATTGTCCTGGAGGCTCGTGTGCGTGGACGGGAATCGAACGCATCGCCGCCCTCGCGACCAGTCTCCAAGCCTCCCTGATCCCCCATTTCCCACATCCGCCCCTTCCTCCCTCGATCCCTCTGCCAGGGTTTTAAGCGTCGCAACTTTCAAGGCTTAAGGCGTCGCTGAGCTCCGGGAAATCGTTGGCGATGTGGAGGCTCGCGGGACGGCCGCGGAGACCGGGGCTGGGACTCGGTTTCAGGGCCGCTTCCACAGGGGCGATGACCTGCCGGGCAGTGGTCCTGCCGCGGTTCGGCGGCCCAGAGGTCCTCGAGGTGCGCCCTTCGGTCGAAGTCCCCAATCTGAAGCCGCAGGAGGTGCTCGTCCGCGCTCGCGCCGTCTCTATCAATCCCTTGGACTTGAGAGTGAGCCCTCGTGTGCATTTATTCCTGCCATTTTGTCTATCTTCCTCGAAATCGTTGCTCATCTTTTAGGTGTCTGATCGTTAGAACATAGCATTCCTTTGCTTCACTTGAGAGTTGAGTCTATGTTGGATAAAATTTGGGGTGTTGCACTGCACGCAAGCTTGAAATATGTCTTTCTTTAGTGCAAGAAGGTAGTGAAGAAAGTTTTAGGGGCTCAGCCATGGCGATAGTAGAGTTGAAAGTGTCCAGATGCTATAGGAAGTCTAAAAGGAGATCTGGTAAAGATCGACGTGTCCATTTGCAACGAGGATTTGAGATGGCAGGTTTTAGAAACGGATTTGAAGTTCCATTTATATAAAAAAAAGAAAGAAACATATTCGAGGTTGGGCTGAAACCTGGAGAGTGTTTTTGGAAGTGAACTGTCTGGAAATGGAAAGAACTAGTAGAAACAACTTAAGGTTGGTTGACAAGGGTGGCGATTTTAGTAAAGTGATTGTTTCCTAGGAAATTTAATGCCAACACCAGCAATGTAGCTGATTGGTGCTGATCAGCATAGGTGGACCCATTTGAGCAAGAAACTGTTGTGTCTCGTAGAAAAGTGATTTGGATCAAGCATCAGCAAATAGAATGTTACTATGTCAATATTATCATGTAGCTTGATCACAACAAAGGTATGATATTACTATATCAAGTAGCTTGAGCATCATTGCCACAGCATAAATAGATGAAATGGCGAGGGTGCAAGCTAAATTTTTGTGCATTTCAACAAAAGATGAACCTTGTGGTGAATTATATAGAGTAATAAAGAATGCAAAGGATATCTAATATTGGCTAGTGCTTCTTAAAGTGAACTCAGCTCAATTATAGGACGGGACCAAAGCCTTGTTTGATAGATCCCAATAGGCGAGAGCTTGTATATTTGAAGGATAAGAGTGAAGGATGATTTAATGTTCATGGGGGACATGACCCATGATGTGAGAAGATAGACTTCTACAGATCCTACTTAATAAAGTGGTAATTATTTATAAAACCTTAATGAGATTATTAAAGTGTACAAAAACACTGTAGTGCATGAATTGACAGCTGCTGGTCTGAAGAACAAAGAAGGCTTACAACGGTCTGTTAGATTTTTTTTTTTTTTTTAAACCACTCTTTGTAAGGGGGACAATTTCCAAGATTTCACACAAAAATGGGATGAGAAATGTCAAAGGATAACTGACCATAATATGGAAGACATGAGCTTTCAATAAACAAATGGAAGGGTGATGACCAAATTATATCCAACCACTGCAGCAACCAGGTTCTGAAGCAAATAATGGGATATAGAGATAATTGATTACTCTAGACAAAACGAAATGGCCTATTACATGAAACTTAAAAGCCATAACCATGACCTTCAAGCTGTTTCTTAATTTCTGGGGACAGCTTTATGGAACCCCATTTGCCAAGCATTCTTATTTTGGAATTCATAGTTTGATATGCTTTTCTATGACTGACCTAACATCAACCCTCCACCTATTCACTAGGCTTGAAATATTAAAAACATAAAACTTATATTTTATATTAAATGCTATACAATACTCTTAAATGTTTACTTATGACCTAGATCATCATCATTATTTGATAGATAATACTGATCCCTTTGTGATATGTTGTGGTATATGTAAGAGAAAGCATGATCATATTGATGCAATTCATTGACATTTGTAATCTTCAGATGCGATCTGGTTATGGACGATCCATTTTCGAACCACTTCTGCCTCTAATTCTGGGTCGTGATATTAGTGGTGAAGTCGCGGCATTTGGTTCTTCAGTTTCTTCCCTTACTGTTGGGCAGGAAGTTTTTGGTGCACTGCATCCAACAGCCGTGAGAGGCACATATGCTGATTATGCCATTCTCTCAGAAGATGAACTAACACTCAAGCCACCTTCAGTGACGCATGTGGTAAGTAAACCTTGATAATGTTATCATTTCTCCCCTCCCTCTCTTAAACGTTCTTGCCTTGCTCTGTTCATCTTGAATGGTAATCCATGCCATCATAAATGTTTTGAAAACTTACATTATTTTCAATGATTAGAATGCATAAGCTATTGCAGGTAGTACCTTATTTTCTGTAATATTTGAGATAATAATGAATGTCCTTTTCTTGTACATACAGTAGCCTAGCTATGTCTTTTGCAGATAGCTTTCACACAGGTATGCTACCATGTTTGTTCAATGTATAATATGGAGGCAATTACCATTGCAGTTTTGTCTTCATTATCCTTGTACATTCTGTAGTAAATTCTAGCTGTGTTGTATTTTTAATAATGTGCTAAATAATCAACACTCAAATTATTGTTTGTTTATGAGATATGAACCATGTCGTGACTTCTGGATCCTGTTTAGTCACTTTTCCTCCTGATCTAGCATGATATATGATGATGCCATTGCTAGGATGTTTTTATAAATTTAAGAACCCATTCTTTCTTATAGAATCCATATGTAACCGCACTGTAGGAATAAATTATTAACTCAAATTTGACTTCAAGAAAAATCAAATTAGCAATGTTTTATGAGTACCATAATTATTTATTGTTAAATCTCAAACCTAAAGGAGTCCTAATCAAGGCTTCAAAACTCAAGGTGTGGCTAGACCACTCCCTGGCCAGTATGGATCTTGTACATATTGAACCTCCTGCTGTACCTGTGTACCTACAGTGTGTACCAGCTGGGATGGTTTGGGCCAACTAATACGCCCTTGAAATAGACTGTTTTGGCCTTCATCCTGTTTAATCTTTTATTGTCTTAATACTGGATCTTTACAAAAATCTGCTAAATTTATTGATTTAATTGTTGGGATTGTTCTATTCTATGTGTTTAAAGATCTTTTCCCCTATCTGACATGTATTTTGTTGTACAATACATGATTTCGCATAACTTATCATAACAAAAAACATTAAACAACCATATTTGTGCATCAACAATCCAAATATTATAATCTTTCATATCTAAGCTATTTTGGCTGATGGCTTAGTATTCATCCCAAAATCCCTATCTTCTTTGTTTTTGATCCTGGATTCATGCCTTATATTCTAGGGCATGATCCAATGTTCATACACCAAAAAAAACAACCTATAACATGGTCCATAAACAATTTAAATCCCCTTGATTTGGGGTCAGAATTTTGCGAGAATAAAATATTGACCAGGTGAAGCATTAACTAGCTAGAAACAATGTTCTAACCTCTTATCATCATTTTTCTGGCAATATCTTCAAGTGGGGAAGCCTCACTCTGCCTCTTACTCCCTCTTCTAACTTGAAAATGGTGGAGGGAAAAAAGAAGAAAAAGAAAATTTTTTTTAAAGTCTCTGCTCGGTATTGATCAGTAGTGCACAGGTCACACTTGGTTCAGACTCAATCCACCACAATCCGGCATGATATGCATGGTTGAGGACCTGTTCCCCAAAACTGCGGTGTATGAAGCCCGAGCCCCCGTAACCCTCCTCCAATACTGGTTCCCAGCTAGTAGAGTACATAGTGGCCACACGGCCCTAAGTTCTTGCTCCTAATACAACTAATATTAGATACTGTCATAGTATGCCCACCAAAATAAGTCAAATTCCTGTTTTCTGCAGCAGACTAGTACTTGAAATATCATGTGTGATTTTTACATGTCTGTGAAAACATGCATTAAACTCAATTCAGATTAAGAGCTCATTCTAGATCTATATTTGTCCTAGTCCATCATTTAATCTGTGGTCTGTGAAAAATAACGCCTCCTTGTGATGTTCTATTAGTCAGTCATATCTAATGGACCTAGAACTTAGATGATCGGCCACAAATGGGTTTGAGATAGCATGATTGGAGAAATAACTGCTTGAATCTACAATTTTGTAAACATGTCTTTTGTTTTATTTAGGTACCATCTGAATATCCCTAGAAAATTTTATTGATTATTGGCAAGGTTCTCTCAAAATTTAATGTTGGTTTTAGGATAATGTTGATGCTTTTCACACTTCTAGCTATTGATATTCTGTTAAACTTTTATTATTATTATTATTAACAAGTTATCATTACTCAGTCAGTTTCTTGGTTTTGGAAATTCTTTAACTAAAATATGCCTATGTGGGAAACTTGTTTTCTGGTTTTGCAGGAGGCAAGTGCCATTCCTTTTGCTGCTTTGACTGCATGGCGTGCTCTAAAAAGCACCGCTAGAATCTCTGAAGGGTATGCTCAATGACATGATCTGAATAATGCCTTATAGAGAAAGTTATGGAATTTATGTGGACCCTCGCAACAGTTACTTGGATGTTCCTACTGTATTCCTAAATCCAGACAGAAAATACTTTTTTTTTTTTTTTTGGCACATCTGCTGCAGATATTACTCTCATCAGCATGTTCATGATATTGGTTGATTTTATCAAACTACTTCATAAGTATGTATGCATTAAAGTACCCATCATGGGGTGAGCAAAGTGAGAAGCAATACATTGCCCTAAACTCAAGAATGGGTTTTACTTATTGGAAATGACTTATGTAACATAAATGTCAAGGATCATTGAGTTTGTTCTTGACTTTCAGGGACTTTAGCTGTATATGATTGTAGTCCCTGATAAGAATTAGTATTATAAAATGTGTTTTGCTTTTGATAGCATGGATGGTGAATTAAGGTTAATGGAACTTGTTCTGTACAGATGGGACTTACATGAGAAGTTTTTACTATTACTTTTGATATGAAATGTAATGTTTCTCATTGCTTTCTGCTTGGGAAAAATCAAAAGATTTTGAGCTTATCAGATCAGTAGTCTCTTGAAAAACCTTATGAATCAGTATTGTGAGGCAGCCTGTATAATTGATTTATCACCAGAAAATCACAGGTGAGATTTGAGTAAAAACAAGAGGCATAACTGCAATTACTATCCAAACCAAATCGGGGATGGCAAACAGATCCTGCCCCGAGTTTTTTTTTTAAAAAAAAAGCCTATAAGACCAGATTGGATTTGAGTAGTCAGTCAGCTATGCATCTTACTGAAGTTAACCTGCTTGAACAAGGTGAGAAAAACTAATTAGATGTAACGTCAATTTTGAACAGAATTTTGCGTTAGGAGGTGATGATTGTCTTTTCAATTGCAGGCCTTTTGAGAAGCTAGGGTAAAAGCACCACCATAAGAAGATTTTTTTTTTTTTTTTAAATTTTGGAGCAAGTAAATGAAACATGTCCAGCCAATTGCATGTTTACCATTGTTTCATTCTCCTGTTAATATAAATACATGCTTGTTATCTGCATTAAATCTATAAAATATCTCTCTGATTCATTATAATTTTTGAGACTAACCTGATCAACATTCAGTGAAAATTACGGAAAGAAAACAGTGAATATTTTTAACAATACATTGTCAGAAATCAACACAAGAAATTTGATTAGACCTTCAGTTCCATTACCATTAGGAGCCAGAAGGAACTGTAAACACATTTATGTTGTGGTCGAGTTTCATTTGATAGCTTTACCTTGTTTTCATTCTCCCTCATTTTAAGCATGGATGCATGTTGCAAGTAGAAAATTGATGATACTTATAAAAGTAACTTCATGAATATATCTAATTTGGACTTACTCCTTGTAGTTTCTTTTCAATTTTCTGCTGGTTAATCACATATACCATAATTAGTGTTGCTTTCTTCTAAGAATATGATTTTCAATTGAATATTCTTGCAGAGCTTCACTTAGCTATCTAACTATGATCTCTATTTTAACATCGGAAATTGCTGAATTTTCTATATGACCTTCAGGTGCTTTACTGGGGTACCATGCATAAAATTGTTTGTCAATATACAAGCAGCTGCCAGCTTTCTTTATGATCTTATATGTGTTAACTCATTATGTTTTTATTTGATTTTTTATTCAATAGACAGCGACTGTTGGTGCTTGGTGGAGGAGGAGCAGTTGGATTAGCGCAATTCAGCTTTCAGTAGCTGCAGGGTGTGGTGTGTCAACTACATGTGGAAGTAAGAGTATTGACCGAGTTTTGGAAGCTGGTGCTGAGCAAGCTGTTGATTATACTGCTGAGGTAGCAAAAACCTTAGCTGTTCTCACCATTGCTGCTCCTCTAGTTAGCTACCAAATAAGATGGACATCTAATATACTAAAGCAATTCCTCCTTGGAATTCAAAAATTGTGTGGCCATGTATATCTACATGGGATGGGTTTACTTCACCATTGGTGGTGAGCACTACCCATGCATGGATGGTGATCAAGGCCTGCACATTATGTGCATCTCCTGTGTTCATGCAGGGATGAGGTGTGGTACCCCAGGGTGTACATCATGTGTACGGGCCCTACAATCTCCATTCAGGTAGTGGCGCTTGCCACTGGTGGTAAGGCAAGCCCCTTGACTCCACATGACTTGAATGTGGCCTCTGGGTATGGATGAAAATAGACTAGATAATATCTGTCCAGACTCCAGA